>NC_056738.1:525627380-525667380 GCF_019279795.1 Protopterus annectens | reverse complement strand
TGAAGGAGGGATTGGTCCAGAGGGACACCCTGTCCGCATGAAAGATGATGAAAGGCTCCACTGCCATAATGGCCTGTAATTCAGATACCCTTCTTGCTGAAGTGATTGCTAAAAGGAAGGCCGTTGTCCAAGAAAAGAATTTTAACTCTGCACTTTCAGCTGGCTCATAAGGAGGAAGAGAGTTTATCCAATACAAAGTTAAGGTCCCAGGCTGGAGTTGGGGCTCTCCTGGGTGCTCTTAAGTTTTTGGCCACTCTGAGGAACTGCTTGAGCAGTGGATGAGAGAAGAGGAGTGGTTCTGTGTTGTAATGTGCTAAAATGGCTGAGGCATGAATTTTGGTGGATGAAAAAGAAAGGCCCTTGTGAAGCATCTCAGTTAAATATTGAAAAATCTGAGGTAAATTGGGCGTTGCTGTGCCCATGCCTTAAGTTTGGTTCCTGGGACAGAATCTCTTCCATTTTTCAGCATAAGATTTTCTAGTACTAGGCCCCCTTGCCTCCAAAATGACATCCAACACTTGTTTACTGAGGGATGGTAATGGAGAGATTAGGTAATTAGCCAGGCTGCCAGGTTCAGGGTTTGAAGCTGAGGGTGCAGAATCTGGCTCTCCTGCTAAGACAGCAGGGTAGGGGTCTGAGGCAGGTGCCATAGAGCCAGCAGTGACACTGCGCAAGAGGGGGTACCAGTGTTGGCGTGGCCAGTATGGTGCAATCAGTATCGTCCTTGGTTTGTCCTGTTTGATCTTTAGTAGTACTTTGGAGAGGAGAGGCAGAGGGGGAAGGCATAAACTGATGGTGAAGGACAGAGCATCCACTTTCCAAGCTTGTTTGTGGGGAGTCCTTGTGCAGAATTTGTCCAATTGGTAGTTCTGGGGGGAGGCAAACAGGTCTATATCTGGGCTTCTCCATTTGTTTATCAACATGTTGAAAGTCTTTGGTTCCAGTTTCCACTCGTTTGGGTCAATGAGATTTCTGCTTAGTTCGTCTGCGAATGTATTTAGTTTTCCTGGCAGGAATTGAGCCTATAGATGCACTTGGTAGCTCAAGGCTGTGTTCCACAAAGCCATGACTAGTCTGCAGAGGGGCTATGAATGGGTACCCCCCTGCTTGCTTATGAACCACATAACAGTGGTGTCCGTCTTTACCACTAATTGTCCTGGACAAATGTGGTCCTTGAAGGCTGTCAGAGCATTCTGTACAGCTAACACTTCTTTTTGATTGATATGCTGGTGCATTTGACTTGGGTTCCGTTTGCCCTGAATGCATTTCCTTGCCAGGTGAGCCCCCCCATGCATAGTCTGATGCGTCTGTTAGGGTTTGGGTGGCAGGGGGTAGAGTGAATGGTAGTCCTTTGTTTTGGTGGCAGGCCTCCACCCACCAAAGGAACTCTAACTGTAGGCAAGGAATGATAGGAATCATTGCTTTGAGATCTTGAGAATGTTGACACCATAGGCTTTTTACATACGATTGTAGTTTCCTCATATGCAGTCTTGCATATGGAATTAGTAGCATGCAGGAGGCCATGAACCCCAAGGCCTGCAGTATTTGCCTTGAAGATAGCAGGGTTTTTTGTGGCCATTAGTTTGAAGTAAGTTGTCAAATGAATTTGTTTCTCTGGCGTGAGGAAAGCCATCTGGGAAGTTTTGTTCAAGCTTGCTCCCAGGAATATAATTTGCTGACAAGGTACAAGATGGTATTTCTTTTCATTTATGGTGAACCCCAGACAAGTTAGCACCTTTTGCACAAATGCCAGATTCAAAAGTATGTCCTGGCTTTCTGCCTGAATTAGACAATCGTCCAGGTATGGGTATATTTGAATATTTCTTTGCCTGCAAAAGGCAATGACTGGAGCTAGGCACTTTGTGAATACCCTGGCGCAGTAGATAAACCAAAGGGCAGTGCAGAGAACGGATAGTGCATGTAGCCTGCTTTGAAGCGTAGGCATCTTCTGCAAGACTCCCTGATTGGGATGTGCAGGTAGGCTTCCTTTAAATCCAGTGTTGCCAACCCGGCATCCTTAGAGGGCCAATGTCTACTAAATCTTGGAAGCTGTACTTGTAGGAAATCTTTAACAGTTTGCATAGATTTAGCTTTTTCTTCCATCTTTTTAAGAACTTCTGCTTTGTCGCCAAACAGGCGGTCCTGATTTAAAGGAGCATCCAGCAATTTAGTTTTAACATGATCTGGCAAAGATTGCTCCTTAAGCCAAGCATGCCTTCTAAGTACAGACCCGGTGACAGCAGCCCTGCAAGATGCCTCTAGTGAATCAAAACCACTTTGCAAAGTATGTTTTCCATCCTGTTCAGCAGAATGCATTAAATCCTGTAAATCCTTATTTTCAGCACAGTCAGGAATCAACATCATCTTCTGTTTAAGCAATCCAATAATATGCTGCTGATACTTTAACATATGAAACTGGCAATTTAAGGCCCTGATGGCCAAGGTTGCAGAGGTGTATACCTTCTTACCCAATCTATCCAGGACCCTGGAATCTCTATCAGAGGGGGTAGGATTTTTGGCAGTAGCAGCCTTAATGCCCTTGGTTCCCTGTGAAATGGTCTCAGGATCTGAAGTAGGATTTTTAAAAAGGAACTTGAGAGTCAGGAACCCTGTAAATGTCCATCAGATTTTCTGGGAGCAGGAGGTAGAGTGTCAGGGGACAAGCTAGACTCCGAAAAGGCATCATCAACTATGTCTAGCACAGGAGGAATAGCTAAAGGCCTGTGTTGGGGCAGGAGTAAAAAAATCCCCAAGCCTCTTTAGAATCAGAGCAATCCTGGCTTTCCCAGTGAAAATGCTCCCTAATAGTATGCAAGGTTTCACCAAAAGAAAAATCCTCTGGGGGGAAGCAGAGGGAATAGAGTCCTCTGCATCAGAATCCTCAAAGGTAGATCAGGATAAATCCTGGTCATCAGAGGAAATGGAATTTTCAGAATCCTGGTCAGAAGTATCATAAGCAAATTCAGTCCTAGGTCTCAGAGGGGGAAGGTTGGCTTCCCCTGATTAAAGGTCTTCAGCCATTCTTATTTGTTTTTTTAGGCATAGAGGCCTGACCATGCGGTCTGGGCATCGGTTTTCTAGGCATGGGTCGAGATTTAGGCCTTAAAGAAGATGGCGTCGGTTTAACAAGAAAGTCAGTAGGCCTGAATACACCCTCAGGAGCAGGTGCCTGCACAGCGGCTCCAGACCCATCCAAGGTAGAGACATCCGCAGGTTCCACAGTTGAAGCATCTCGCGGCATACCGGACTTCGAATGGGTCTCAGTAGAGGCCTGCGAATCTGTAGTGGGTATCAGGGGTTGCGAAAACGCCTGAGTACCAGCAAACTGGCGACTAGCTTAGGAGAAGCGTCTTCGGCAGTTTTGGACCTAGGTGGCCTGTCTCTGTCTTTATCTTTGCGTTTTTTGGAATGTCGGTAGTCAGGTGGCTTATCGAAGACATACCCAGATAAATTGAACAGAGTACCAAAATATTTAGAAGCGAAAATTTACAGACAACGAATAGTTTGTGGTTTAAATAAGGCACAAAACCGACAGCGAGGTACATCGTTGTCAGGGCCTAGGCAAGGAATACAATAAGAATGAAAATCTTTATGAGGTATTTGCTTTCCACAAGAAATACAATTATTGACTGATATTGGTTTAGAGCAAGAAAATGTTTCCCCAACGGGGTACTTCGCTTTAGTTGAAGACTTTGGTTCTGGAACTCGAAAATGAAAATTTCAGGAGTCAGCCGACCGGCACTTGCGAACTGCTTCTGCTTCGGGCACCGCATGGCGAACTGCTTCTGCTTCGGGCAATGCACGGCAAGAAAGACTGATGTAATGGCGTCATGTGCATGCTTTATACCCCTGACTACCTGACGTCATGGAAGATGAGACAGCAACCGACGCAGCACCCAAGACTTTGATAATCAGGCCGACTGAGGGCTACTGCAAGCAGATAACCCAAATGTGATGACTGCAACAGTGAAACACGAAGAACATCTTGTTCTTGGGAGATTTGAGTGGGGGTTGTGTATGTGGGTATGCAATTTGAGAATATCGATGGGAACAGAAGTGAAATTTGAATGCTAGCAGACTACCTCCCTAAAGTCTGAATATGGGATATCATTTGCTATGAGGTCTGTAGAGTGCTGATAAATCTGTGTTATCTAGAACATTTACCCTTATAGTAAACTACCTACACAACTGTGCTGTTCTTCATCAGATCATTGTTGCAGTATTCCTTACAAGTGCTAAGACTCCCAGAGCTTACTCAGATTGCGTGAAGAGGGAACTCCCTATCAGTTAATGATGCCATGAAAGACAGACTTAACAAATTTAAATTGTTTTAGACTGAATATCCTGTTTAAGTTTACTGAAGGTGTGGACAAAGGACCAAAAGGCAGCTTCAAGGTTAGTTTTAGAATCCACACCTTGCATGAAATACCCTGCAGTAGCTACTGCTGTAGTAGAGTGGGCTTTAAGATTTTTCTTTGCATCTGTTTCTCATGATCTGAATAGCAGAAGTGAAATGCAATGTACATCCATTTTTGAAATGGTTTGTTTAGACACTGGTAAGCCCATTTTTTTACCTGCAAAAGAGACGAACATTTATTCAGATTTTCTCAGATTTTTTTTTCTCCAAGTAAAACCTGAGCTCTCTATGCACATCTTAAAAGAATGAATAATTTTCTTTCCTGTTTTGGGACTGAGAAAGAATGATATCTGACAGACTGGTTAAGAGTAAATTAAGAAACCACTTCAGGCTTGAATGAGCATTAATTTGAAGGCTTATCCTATCCTTATAAAACACTTGTGTATAGGGAAATGCACACAAGGGAAAGCAACTCACTCTTCTAGCTAAGGTTAGTGTCACTAACCCATCAGTTTTACAAGCAAACAATTTTAGAGAAGAATTAGCAGCCGGTTCAAAAAGAGGAAGAGTTAGCTCCTCTAATATGTAGTTCAAGTCCAAGTTGGAGCCAGTCTTTCTTGGATGTTTAATGCAGAGAACCCCTCTGAGGAACAGTTTTACTGTTTGATAAGTGAGAATCCAGAGACAAACAAGTTGAAATGACTGAAAGGTGCACTTTGAGGGAAGTGCAAGATATGCCAGACTTGAGTAGCTCACAAGGATCCTGAAGGGGCGTGGGCTCCTCTGATAAATTGGAGTCTTGTCCTCTGAAGCCAGATGAAAAGCCTTCTCCACTTGGATAAGTAAGATTTTCTGGTGGTAGGTTTTATAGCTTCTTTAAAAATCTGCAGCACATCTTGAGAGTACTGCTGTCTGAAAGGAACTAAAATTCTATTACCCATACTGTGAGCTTCAAGGTCTGCAGGTTGGGATGGACTGACTCCTTGTCCACAGTAATAAGATCCACCAGGCAAGAAAAAGTATGGCAACTACCACTGACCAATTTCTTCGGAAAGCAGTAGTAGTGTTATCTTGGCAAGGCCAAAAAGGGGTCAGCAGCAACATCTACAAACTCTTCCTTCTGTCTTTAGAAGTACATTTGGAATCAGGGGAAAAGTTGGAAATGCTTACAGAAACTTCCCCCTCCAGGTTACTGAGAAGGCATCGGTTGCAAAATACGCCTCAGTTGCCTGTTTTGAAGTGATGCAAACAGGTCTATCTAAGGGACTCTAAACTAGTGTACGAGTTAAAGGAACACAGAACAGTTAATTAAAAATCTTATCATAACAGCAGATGTCCCTCTCTTCGCCGTTACAGTATTCTTTAGTAAGAGATTCCCCTGCCAAGGGTAGCCCAATGTCTGTCCAGTATACCAAAGCCTTATAATTTTATAGATGTCGTAATGTCATGCATATGCTCACCGCTCAAGGTGTAGGGCATAAAGGGGACGTACATACCTCAGAAAGTACAGTTGTGCACACTTACCATAAATGTAGATGTTAGAGTGTATTTACTGTTGCAGTCATTACATTTGGGTAATCTGCTGGCAGGTTGCCCTCAGTCGGCCTGAATAACAAAGTCTTGGGTCCTGCATCGGTTGCTGTCTCCTCTTCCATGATGTCAGGTCGTCAGGGGTATAAAACATGCAGCCAATGCCATTTTAATCAGTTTTTCTTGCCTCAGATGTCAGGTGCCCCCCAAATGGGGAGCAAAAATATATAAATAAACTGTAAATATATAAATGCACCTTAGAAACAAAATTTACCTTCAACTAAAAGCAAATACACCACAAAGGCTTTTGAGTATAGTGAAGAAAAGAAAAGGTATAGAATGGGGGATGGCGGGTGGGTAACCCGGACTGCAACAGTGAATACACTCTAACATCTACATTTATGGCAAGTGTACACAACTGTATTATGTTCTTCGTGTTTCACTGTTGGTCATTACATTTGGGTAGAATCCCAAAGCTATGGATGGGAGGATGGAACTAAACAGCATTAGGAGCAGCTATAAGGCCCTGCAGGACTGCAGTGGCAAAGCCTGCCCTAGATTTAGAGGAGAGAGGTAAATGATATGCTTTGTGAACATATGAACAGAGCTCCAAGTGGCAGCTTCTAGAATGTCTTTGGTTAGGACCGCCCTGAGAAAAGCTGCTGAAGTAGAGGCAGCACTGGTGGAATGGGATCTGATCCACTTGGGCACAGGTTTATCATGGTGCAAATAGCAGAAACGAATGCAATAGCTTATCCATTTAGAAATAGTCTGCTTTGATATAGCCTTCCCCTCTGATCCTGCAGCAAATGCTACCAGTAGTTGCTCAGACTTTCTTAGAGATTTTTTCCTGTTTAAATAGAATCTTAGTTGTCTGTGCACATCCAATGAATGCAGAATCCGCTCCCCCTTGTTCTGCGGATTTGAGAAAAAAGTTGGCAGGTGAATGGACTGGTTAAGAGCCACAATGGATACCACCTTAGGCATAAAGGAAGGGTTGGTCCGGAGGGCCACTCTGTCCGGGTAAAATATAATGAAATGCTCCACTGCCATGAGAGCCTGTAGTTCCGAAACCTTCTAGCTGAAGTGACTGCCAAAAGAAAAGCTGTCTTCCAGGATAGAAATTTTATATCCGCAGTAGCTGCTGGTTCAAAAGGAGGCAGGGTGAGTTTTTCCAGCACAAAACTGAGGTCCCATGCAGGTGTTGGTGCTCTCCTGGGAGACCTTAACTTTTTGGCCCCTCTGAGATACTGTTTTAGCAGTGGAAGAGAAAAGAGGGGAGGCTCTGTGTTGTAATGAGCCGAGATGGCAGAGGCATGGATTTTTATTGAAGAAAAGGATAGGCTCTTGTCAAGCATCTCAGTTAAGTATTGTAAAATCTGAGGAATATTGGGCCTTGCTGTGTCTATTCCTTATGCTTGGTTCCAAGCACAGAATCTCTTCCATTTATCAGCATAAGATTTTCCAGTACTAGGCCTTCGGGCTTCCAAAATGACATCCATCACAGGTTTACTGAGAGATGTGGTTTGAATAATTAGTTGATTAGCCATGCTGCAAGATTCAGAGTGGAGCTGGGTGTGCAGAATTTGATAGTTCTTCTGAGACAGTAGATGAGGTGTTTGAGGCAAGTACCACGGAGGAAGATGTGACATATTCCTTAGAAGCGGGTAACAGTGTTGGCAAGGCCAGTCCAGAGCAATTAGAATAATTTTTGTTTTTTTTCTGTTTGACTTTTAGTAAGACCTTGGAGAGTAGAGGCAGAGGGGGAAAGGCATTGACTGATAGGTTTTTCCAGCTGAAGGATAGAGCATCCACTTTCCAAGCTTTTTTGTGATGAGCTCTTGTGCAGAATTTGTCCAACTGATAATTTTGGGGAGAGGCAAACAGATCTATGTCTGGCCTTCCCCATTTCTGTGTTAACATGCTGAGGAGTTGTGGATCCAGTTTCCATTCGTGCAGGTCCATAAGGCTTCTGCTTAGGTCGTCTGCCAGAGTATTTTGCTTTCCTGGCAGGAAATGAGCTTGAAGATGTATTTGGTAAGTCAAGACTGTGTTCCACAAGGCCATGGCTAGTCTGCAAAGGGGGTAGGAATGGGTATTCCCCCTGCTTGTTTATGTACCACATAACTGTGGTGTTGTCCGTCTTTATCAGTAGTTGTCCTGGATGAAGTAAGTCCTTGAAGGCTGTCAGAGCATTCTGAACAGCTAGCATTTCTTTCTGGTTGATATGCAGATGCATTTGGTTTGGGCTCCATTTGCCCTGAATGCATCTCTCTGCCAGGTGGGCCCCCCAAGCATAGTCTGATGCGTCTGTAGTTAGGGTTTGGGTGGCAGGGGTAGAGTGAATGACAGTCCCTTGTTTTGGTGACATGTCTTTGCCCACCAAAGAAACTCCTGTTGTAGGTAGGGAATGAGAGGAATCATTGTTTCCAGGCTGTGACAATGTTGACTCCATAAACATTTTAGGTACCATTGAAGTTTACTCATATGCAGTCTTGCATATGGAATTAGTAGAATGCAGGATGCCATGAACCCCAAACCCTGCATAATTTGTCTTGCAGATAACTGGGTTTTTGTTGCCATTTGATTGAAGTATGTTGTCAATTGTATTTGTTTGTCTGGTGTGAGGTAAGTCATCTGGGCAGTTGTATTCAAGCTTGCACCCAGGAATGTAATTTGAGAGGGTACCACTTGTGATTTCTTTTCGTTTATGGTGTACCCTAGGCATGCTAGAAGCCTTTTTACAAATGTTGAAGAAGAGTGTCCTTGTCCTCTGCCTGATTGAGACAATCGTCCAGATAAGAATAAATTTGAATGTTTCTTTGTCTGCAGACTGCAATTACTGTGCCAGGCACTTTGTAAAGACCCTGGGCACTGTAGATAAGCCAAAGAGCAGTGCAGAGAATTGGTAATGCAAAAAACCTGCTTTGAAGCGGAGGTATCATCTGCAAGACTCCCTTATTGGGATATGCAGGTATGCCTCTTTTAAGTCTAGAGTTACTAACCAAACATTCTTGACTAGCATAGGCAGTAGCTGTTGTAAAATCAACATTTTGAAATGTCCAGGAACGTGTTCAGAATAGATTAAGTCCAGTATTGGACGCCATGAATCGTCTTTTCTGGGTACCAGGAACAGTCTTGAATAAAATCCTTGTCCTTTTTCCTTTTCTGATACCGGCTGAATAGCCCCCATATCCATGAGGGACATGACTTGTTTCTGGGCCTCTGCCCACTGGTTTTGTGGCAGATCTGGTCATCCGTTTGGAATTGGCAAAGTATGGAAATGAAATCTGTACCCCTGGGATACCATGTTTAATACCCACTTGTCCTGGGTTATTGTTTTAAGCCCTGACTGCCAAAGTTGCAGACGTATAAACCTTTTTACCCCCATCTATCCAGCGCCCTGGAATCTCTATCAAAAGTGGCAGGATTTTTGGCTGTAGAAGCCTTTACACCCTTGGGACCCTGAGAAAGCTCAGGATCAGCAGCAGGATTTTTTGAAAAGAAATTTGTGGGAGTCAGGAACCCTGTAATATCTGTCTGGCTTACTAGGAGCAGGAGGCAGGGAACCAGGAGCCATACTTGATTCCGAGAACACAATCAACAATGTCTAAAACAGGAGGTATTGCCCAAAGGTCTATGCTGAGGAAGAAGGAAATCCTTAAACCTCTTTTTTGATTCAGAAAAGTCCTGACTCTCCCAGTGAAAATGTTCCCTTAAAGTATGCAAAGTCTCTCCAAAAGAGTAATCCTCAAGAGGAGATGCAGATGGGATGGATTCCTCTGCATCAGAATCCACATAAGGTGGAATAGAAAATTCCTGATCAGAAGAGGAATCAGAAGAAATGGAAACCTGATCTGAAGATTCATAATCAGTGCCTTGCCTAGGCCTCTTAGCAGGGGGGAGGTTAGGAACCACTGATCAAGGTAATTAAATCCTCAGCCATTTTGATCATTTGTTTTTTAGGCATAGGGGCCTGAGCACATGGCTCATGCGTCGGTTTTTTAGACATAGAAGTTGTTTTTGACCTTGTTTTTGTTGATGGCGTCTGTTTAATATAAAAATGTTGAGGCCTGAAAACACAGTCAGAAGCTGGTGCCTGCTCAATGGCTCAGGACCCATCCAAGGGAGAGACATCCGCGGGTTCAATACTTTGCGAATCTCGCGGCATACCGCACTCCGAATGGGTCTCTGTAGAGGCCTGTGACTCAAAAGTAGCGGGTATCAGGGGCTGCGAAAGCGCCTGAGTACCGGCGAACTGGCAACTGGCTTAGGAGAAGCTTATTCATTGGTTTTGGACCTCGACGTTCTGTCTCTGTCTTTTTCCTTGTGTTTTTGGTGAACTCCGGTAGTCGGATTGCTAACCAACATTTCAGGGTAGTTAAATCTTGAGCCAAAATATTTAGAAGCAAAAATATACTGACACTTAATAGTACGTTGGTTAAATTTAGCACAAAATCGACAGCAAGGCACATTGTGATCAGGGCCTAGGCAGGGAATACAGTACAAATGAAAATCCTTATGAGGTATTTGCTTCCCACAAGTAATGCAATTATTAACTTTTATTGACATCGGTAAGGAGCAAGAAAAAGTTTCCCCAATGGGGTACTTAGCTTTAGTTTGAAGACTTTGGTTCTGAAACTCGAAAATGAAAATTTCAGGAGTCGGCAGACAGGCACTTGCGAACTGCTTCTGCTTCGGGCACCGTGCGGCAAGAAAGACTGATTAAAATGGCGTCGGCTGCATGCTTTATACCCCTGACGTCATGGAAGAGGAGAGAGCAACCGACGTAGGACCCAAGACTTGGTTATTCAGGCCGACTGAGGGCAACCTGCCAGCAGATTACCCAAATGTAATGACTGCAACAGTGAAACACGAAGAACATCTGAATAGTCCCAGGAAGGACAACAGTCCTAGAAAGTAGGAGGGACATATGCATCCAAAAGGAGAAAAACGTAGAGTAAAAGGGGGAAGGAGAAAGTGAATACTGCAGCACTGAAGAGAAGGATATCTTCGGTTATGGTAAGATTTTATACAACTGTACTATGTCCCTCCATATCACTGTTGCAGTATTCTTTACTAAAGGGAGAGTGCAAAAGCTCAGGAGAAACTTTAAGGAGGAATACCCAGAACAGCCCTCTAGATACCCATGCAGGATAGCTCTGGCAAAGCCAGCCCTTACTCTGCAAACATCCAATTTGTAATGTTTAGCAAAGGTAAGGTCAGAGGTACAAGTAGCAGCCTCAAGTATGAAATTGGTATCCAGTACTTTGAAAAAAGCACCAGAGGAAGCCGTGGCCCTGGCAGAATGAGCCTTTACAGAGGCAGAAAGTCTTTTCCCATGACAGGAGTAACAAAAAGAAATGGCCTTAGAGATCCATGAAGAAATGGTTTGCTTAGAAACAGCCACACCTAGAGATCTGGGATGAAAGGAAATAAAAAGCTACTCAGACTTGCAAATGCCCTTAGTTTTATCCAAATAATATCTGGACCGTATATGCAAATCCAAAGTGTGAAGAACCTTCTCATTAGCAGACTGTGGAGAAGAGGACAAATTAATAGACTGATTAAGAGAATTCATTAACCACCTTGGGTATAAAAGAAGGATTAGTATGAAGAGACACCCCGTCCCTAAGAAAAAACAAAATACTCTAGCGTCTTGGCAAACACAGCCTTCTTAGATTTAATACAAAAAGAGAAAAAACTCTTAAAACCAATCAACAATTAATCAAGAAATTAAAACACTCCAATTGTAGACACTTCATTACCAAAGGGCTTTCCAATCACATTGTTGGTTCAAGCCCCAAGGCAACGATGTGCTAAATTTCAATATAAAGAACGTTTCTTTATAAAGCAATATATTTTTTAACACAACAGCATCTTTCACATAAATTTGTTCTAAAATACAAGCTTTTAGATCAGTATACACCCCTGCATGTGTCTGATGGAAATGCATAGCCACTGGGTTATCCAAATTTTTATTTTTAATGTCTCTTATATGTTCCTGCAGTCCAACCTTAAACATTCTTTTGGTTTCCCCTATGTAAACGAGACCGCAGGAACAAGACAAAGCATGTATCACTCCCGTTGTGATACAAGAATAAACTGCCACAGGCTTATACTTTATCCCATTTATCCTATCAAAAGATCTAACTACATATTTACACACTGAGCATTTGCCACAAGCAAATGTACCCAAAGTGCCTAAAGACCAAAGAACAGCCATAAGAGCCTGAAGTTCAGACATTCTTTTAGATGAAGTAAAGGCCAAAAGAACAGTCTTCCATGTACAATGCTGTAACAACGCTGAAGATGCAGACTCAAAAGGAGCCTGAGTCAGTTATTCAAGAACAAAATTAAGATCTCAGGAAGGTGGAAAATGTCTCTTGGAAGGCCTGACATGAAGGACGCCTTTAAGAAACTGATTGACCTCAAACCTAGAGGAGGAGTTAATGGCAGACCAGCAGAGATAGCTGAAAGATGAGCTTTAACTGAAGAATGAGCTAATCCAGCATGGACCAATTCACACAAATGACAGAGAAAGTACAGTTTTGTACCTACCATAAATGTAGATGTTTGAGTGCTCATAAAGCTGCAGTCATAACAGATGGGTTATCCTGCCATCAGGCGGGTCCTCGGTCGGCCGAATTCCAAAGTCTAGGTCCGGCATCGGTTGTCGTCGCTTCTTTCCTGACGTCAGTGCGGCAGGGGTATAAAAGAGGCAGCCAACGCCATTTTCTTCAGTTTTTCTTGCCCCAGATGTCAGGTGCCCCCAGAAGGAAGGCAAACATAATGTTATGCAAAGGTGCAATGTTGATAAATCAAAAACAGTAGTTGCAAGCAAATACACCATAAAAGTATACCCCAAAAAGGTTATATGAAAAGTGTTTGTCATAAGGCCTGTCCTAAGAGGGGATGGAGGGAGGGAAACCTGGACTGCAGCAATATGAGCACTCTAACATCTACATTTATGGTAGGTACAAAACTGTACTATGTTCATCGTGCATACAGCTGCAGTCATAACAGATGGGTAGAATCCCAAAGCTAAGTAAGGGTGGTAGGCACTAAGTGGAACTAGGAGGGGCTAGGATGCCCTGCAGGACTGCTGTGGCAAAGCCCGCTCTAGATTTTGAGTATAGAGGGAGGTGATAGTGCTTGGAGAAAGTGTGCACTGAACTCCAGGTGGCTGCTTCCAAAATGTCCTTGGTAGGGACCCCCCTGAGGAAGGCTGCAGAGGTAGCTGTGGCTCTGGTGGAGTGGGATCTGATGCATGCAGGCACAGTTTTTCCATGGAATGAGTAACAAACGTATGCAGTGGGCTATCCATTTTGAAATTGTCTGTTTGCCTTTCCCTGAGCACCTACAGCATAGGACACAAAGAGTTGCTCAGATTTCCTGAATGGGTTTGTTCTGTCCAAGTAGTAACAAAGTTGTCTGTGAATGTCCAAGGAATGTAGTAGTCTTTCCCCTTTGTTTTGTGGATTAGGATAAAAGGTAGGTAAGTGGATAGTCTGATTCAAAGCTACACTGGATACTACCTTTGGCATAAAGGTAGGATTGGTTCATAAGGAAACTCTGTCCTGATAGAAAATGATGAATTGTTGCACAGCCATGAGGGCCTGTAGCTCTGAAACCCTGCGTGCTGAGGTGATAGCCAGAAGAAAGGCTGTTTTCCATGACAGGTACTGTAAGTCTGTTGAAGAAGCTGGCTCGAAGGGAGGAAGGGTCAACTTTTCCAATACGTAGTTGAGGTCCCAAGCAGGGACTGGTGGTTTCCTTGGGGGTTTTAAATTCTTTGCCCCTCTGAGGAACTGCCTTAAGAGAGGGTGAGGGAATAATGGAGGATCTGTGTTGTATTGTGCAGAAATGGCTGAAGCGTGGATCTTGATGGAGAAGAAAAGTCCATTGTTTAACATCTCAGCTAGGTACTGTAAAAATTTGAGGTATATTTATTACCCAAGGATTCTGTCCCTTTTCTTGATTCCAGGCACAAAATCGTTTCCATTTGGCGGAGTAAGCCTTTCTAGTAGAAGGCCTTCTGGCCTCCAAGATGAAATCTTGCACCTCCTTGGAGAGGAGAAACTGTTGGGAAATCAAGGAATTCTCCATGCAGCTAGATTTAGAGTTTTGAGATGGCTGTGAAGGGTTTTGTAGTTGTGCTGGGACAACAGAAGAGGGACTAGAGGTAGGATCCATGGTGGGGAATGTGTCAGGCTCCTCAGGAGCGGATACCAGTGTTGTCTTGGCTAGTCTGGAGCGATGAGAATCATTTTCGGCCTCTCTGCTCTGGCTTTTAATAGAACTTTGGGCAGCAAAGGAAGAGGCAGGAAGGCATAGACTGTCAATGTTGCCCAATTGAAGGAAAGTGCGTCCATTTTCCAGGCCTGTGGATGATAGGTCCTTGAACAAAATTTTTTCAACTGGCAATTTCTGTGGGTAGCAAAGAGATCTGTGTCTGGCTGTCCCCATGCCTGAGTTATCTTTGTGAAAAGTTGAGGATGCAACTTCCATTCATGTGGATCTGTCATATTTCTGCTTAGGTTGTCCGCCAGTGTGTTTTCCTTCCCTGGCAGGAATTGTGCCTGCAGTTGAATTTGCAATTCCAGTGCTGTGTTCCATAGGGTCATGGCTTGCCTGCACAGGGGGTATATGAATGAGTTCCCCCCTGTTAGTTTATGTACCACATCACTGTGGTGTTGTCTGTCCTTATCAATAGCTGGCCTGGATGCAGTAGGTCTTTGAAGGTCATAATAGCCTTTTGCACGGCTAGCATCTCCTTTTGGTTGATGTGAAGGTGCTTCTCTTTTCGGGTCCATTTTCCCTGAATGCACTGATCTGTCATGTGTGCTCCCCAGGCGTAGTCTGAGGCGTCTGTTGTGATGATTTGAGTTGCTTGAGGTACACAGAAAGGAAGACCTGTGTTTCTTTGGCAAGCTTGAGTTCACCACAAAAATTCCTTTTGAAGGCATGGAATGAGTGGGATAACTGTTTCCAAGCTGTGGCTGTGTTGAGACCATAAGTTTTTCAGGTACCATTGAAGTTTCCTCATATGCAGCTTTGCACACGGGATTAGTAGGATGCAAGATGCCATGAATCCCAGAGCCTGCAGGATTTTCCTTGCAGTTAGCCTGGTGTAAGTTGCCATTTTTCTGAAGTATTGAGACAGTTGCCCTTGCTTGTCTGGCGTGAGGTAGGCCATCTGGGTGGTTGTATCCAAGCTGGCACCCAGGAAAATTATTTGTTGAGAGGGTATTAGTTTTGATTTCTTTTTGTTGACTGTGTATCCCAGGAAGTTCAACAGTTTTATTACAAACGCCAGGTGCTGCAGTAGTATGTCCTTGCTGTCCGCTTGGATCAGGCAGTCGTCCAGATATGGGTAGATTTGAATCCCTTGTAGTCTGCAGAAGGCGATTACTGATGCCAGGCATTTCGTAAACACTCTGGGCGCAGTAGATAAGCCAAAGGGCAATGCAGAGAATTGGTAATGGGTTGAACCTGCAAGAAATCTGAGGTATCTTCTGCAATCTTGTCTGATAGGGACATGCAGGTATGCCTCCTTGAGGTCCAATGTTACCAGCCAAGACTCCTTGCCCAGCATGGGAAGAAGCTGCTGTAATGTGAGCATCTTGAATTTTGGCACCTGTAGATATGTGTTTAGGATGGGTAGGTCTAAGATAGGTCTCCAATCTTTGTCTTTCTTCGGTACCAGGAATAGTCTGGAATAAAACCCTTGACCTTGTTCTTTTGCAGGTACCTCTTGAATTGCTTTCATGTCCATGAGAGCTGAAACTTGTTTTTGTGCCTCGGCCCTTTGATTTTGTGGCAGGTTTGGCATGCCTCCCTTTTTTGGAAGGGTGCGAAAGTGGAACCTGTAGCCTCTGTCTATAATGTCCAGAATCCATTTGTCTTTTGTAACAATATGCCAATTTTTTGAGAATAATGTCAGTTTTCTGCCCAAAGGTGCTGCCATTAAAGCTTTGCTTGGCAGGTGTAGGGGGAAGTCATTGTGTCTGTTTTCTAAAAGACTGTGATCTATCTTCTCCACCTCTTGGAGTTGGTGCTTGCCACTGTCTGGCTCTAAAAGATCCTTGAGGTTGCCCTCTGCCCCTTGGGTGCCTGTATCTGCCCCTTTTTGGTCTGTCCGTGGCTGGAAAGGACCAATTTTTGAAGGCCAGTTTCTGCTGAAACGTGGAGGCTGTACCTGCAGGAAATCTTTCACTGTTTGCATTGATTTAGCTTTTTCCTCCATTTTCTTTAGCACCTCCTCAGCTTTAACACCAAACAATACATCTTTTTGAAGAGGTGCATCTAATAATTTAGCTTTGACATGATCTGGTAAGGTTTGCTCTTTGAGCCAAGCATGCCTACGTATAACAGACCCCGTAACAGCAGCTCTACATGAGGCCTCTAAAGCATCAAAACCACACTGCAAGGTATGTTTACCCACTTGCTCTGCACCATGCAACAAATCCTGCAACTCTTTTAAATCTGGTTGTTCTGGTTGTGTCATCTTGCTTTTCAGCTGAGATATCAAAAACTGTTGATACTTTTAACATATAGAACTGACAGTTTAATGCCCTCATGGTTAAAGTGGCCGAGGTGTACACGTTTTTCCCCCACCTTTCTAAAGCTCTGGAATCTCTCTCTGAAGGTAATGGATTTTTAGCAGTAGAGACCTTAATTCCCTTGGGACCCTGTGAAATTGTTTCTGGGTCAGCAGTATGGCTTTTATATAGGAACTGGTGAGAGTCAGGAACCCGGTAATACCCATCTGGTTTAACAGGAGCTGGAGGCAAAGAATCAGGATTAAGGCTGGCTTCTGTGTACACATCATCCAATATATCTAAAACAGGAGGGATAGCCAGAGGCCTATGCTGGGGGAGCAGAAGAAATTCCCTGAGCCTTTTCTTGGAATCCGAGTAATCTTGGCCTTCCCAGTGAAAGTGTTCCCTCAATGTATGCAGGGTTTCCCCAAAAGAGAAGTCCTCAGGGGGACAGTAATCGACTCCTCTGCATCAGAGTCTTCGAATGGAGAATAGGCATAATCCTGGTCCTCAGATAGTTCTGAGGTAATAGAAGCTTGATCTGAGGAAGGGTAGTCTTCCTCTAATCTGGGCCTTTTGTCAGAGGGGGGTTGAGAACCCCTGATAAGAGTAATCAAATCCTCAGCCATTTTAAGCATCTGTTTTTTAGGCATGGTGCCTTTGAGAGGGGGTCTGAGGAACCTGTTTTTTGGTTTTCATGGCTGCTTTAGATTTAGTGAAGGCTTTAATGGAGAAGGAGGAAGACCCCTTGAGACATGGCAGGCCTGTCTAAATTCTGAGTTTCCCCGCCAGGAGTGGCGTCGGGATCTGTAGAAGGAATGGGGGCCGAGGAGCCTGCGACCTCGGGTACTGAAGACACCGGTAATGCATTGTCATCGGTACTCAGGGGCTGCGTAGGTGCCTCGCTGAGTACCGGAGAACCGGTAGTAGGCCTTAGCGTGGTTTCAGTAGGTAGTGCGGACCTCGTATGTCGGTCCTTATCTTTGCGTTTTTTGCTCAAAACTGGAGTCAGAGTATCCGACGACATAATATAATTAAATTTTTTGCCAAAAAGGTGAAGGGCGAACCCGCCCGACGCTTAATAGTGCGCTTATTGAATCTAGCACAAAAACGGCAGGCCGAGATGTTGTGGTCTGGGCCTAAGCAAGGTATACAGAAAGAGTGGAAATCCTTATGCGGTATTTGCTTCCCACATGAAATGCAATTATTAACTTTGTCTGACATCGGTCTGAGGCAAGAAAAGTTTCCCCAACGGGGTACTTAGCTTTCAAGAAGACTTTGGCTGAAATACTTTCGTAAATCTCAGGAGCTGGCCGACCGGCACTTGCGAACTGCTTCTGCTTCGGGCACCGTGCGGCAAGAAAGACTGAAGAAAATGGCTTCGGCTGCCTCTTTTATACCCCTGCCGCACTGACGTCAGGGAAGAAGCGACGACAACCGACGCCGGACCTAGACACTGGAATTCGGCCTACCGAGGACCCGCCTGACGGCAGGATAACCCATCTGTTATGACTCCAGCTGTATGCACGATGAACATCCACAAAGATCTCCACATAAATGAGATACTGGTTACAAGAAATGCACCAAACAGAAAATCTCTTCCATTTGGACATGCACAATTTCCTGGTAGTGGGTTTCTTGGCCTCCTGCAGAACCCTAACTCTTCCTCAGGAAAAAATGTGCCTAAAAGGGATCACTTCCCTATCACCCACAATGTCAACTGAAGAGTGGGACAAGTGAGGATGGATGAGGGATCCCTTGTCTTGTTTGAGTAGGTCCACCCTGTGAGGTAACTTGTGATGACTGCCCTTAGCTACATGCAGAAGAGGGGACCAATGCTGTCTGGGCCAAAAGTGAGTCACCAACAAGATTTTGTAGGAGTCTTGCTCTATTTTGAGCAGGAGCTTAGGAATGAGAGAAGGGGGCATACAGAAACATCTCTTTCCAGGAAAAAGAGTGGGCATCCAGCTTCTAGGACAAAGGACTCTGATGCAAAAAAAGAGGAAGTTGTCTGTTCACAGGGGAGGCAAAAAGATCTACCCAAAGAGTACCCCACTGATGGGCAATGTCCAGAAACACATCTTTGTAAAGCATCTGCCCGTGAGATTGTGTTACACACCTACACAGAGAGTCTGCTACTATGTTCTGCTCCAAAGGAATACATGCAGTCTGAAGAGTTACTTAATACTGGACAACTAGATCCCAAACTTAAACAGCCAGCCTGTAAAGAAGGTAGGACCATGTCCCCTCTTGCTTGTTGATGTACTTCATCACTGTGGTAATGTCTGTTAAAGTTTCTGAGGGGCCCTGAAAGAAAAAGAAAATGAAAGGTCTGAAGGGTGAAAAGAAGAGCTCTCATCTCCTCCATATTGATATGGTCTGACCTCTGATGAGGGGGCCAGAGACCCTGGCCCCTGAGGGGACTGAAACAGGCTCCCCACCCCACCCCACGTCTGAAGAATCCGAAGAAAGTTCCCAAGCATGGACTGGTGACTGAAAATGAAGTCCTGGGTTGAGACAGCTGCTGAATCCACCACTGAAGCTCGAGCATGGGACATGGAAGAACATGGACAGGAACATCTAGAGAATGACAGTGTTAGAGCCACATTGACTTTAGAAGCCACTGTAATTTTCTTTTATGGAGCCTGGCCAGAGGTGGAGGCCATGAAACCTAGAGCCAACACTGAAAAAGAAAAAAATAAGACAAGAAAAAGAAACCCCAATGGGGTACTTAGGTGAAACATGGCTTAGTATCCAGTACAGGAGGATAAGCATTCAGGCCAACATTCAAGGACGACAATTCAGACAGGAGACAAAGAAGTTCTGAGGTATGTACATCCATACTTCACCTTGAGCAGGGAGCATACATGTGATGTACAATGTCTACAAAATCCTACAGCTTTAGTATACTAGCCAGATGTTGGGCTACCCTTGGCAAGGAATCCCTTTAATAAAGAATATTGCAACAGTGATATGGAAGGACATCTCTGTTTTAACATCCATATGCGAGGGTCTGTCCTGGATATGCTTAAGTAGTCTACTACAGTGTTCAGATGAGAGAGAATGTAGACTGCCTGAAGAAGTGTCAGTTGGTTACTTTTCAAGCAAATGTAGCTAGTCTGCAGAGTAGGTAAGATTTTTGCCCCACATCACAGTAGTGTTGCCTATCATGACTTGGAAAAATACCTGAAGTCCACAATTGGTGCGGAACATTGATCTCCTTGATTAAAGCTACCATTTTTTGACACTGATGTGAGACTTTCTGAAAGAATGTTTCTATACACTCTGGCCCTTGATAACCTGATAGCAAGCTCCCCAAACATACTGGGGAAAAAAAAGACAGGTTCATTAAGTACATTTTTGATGTCCAAGATATGGATCATCGTACCCAGCCCACTTAGGGACATTAACAATAAGCTTAGCTTTAAAATAAATCTCCATGTGCCTCTCAAATACTAGAGTATGTCAATGCTCCCACCCAAATGGCTGACGTAACTACCCTAGCTACACTTTCTGCTTACATACTCATCTCTCCTCACTATCACTCATGACTAGTCTATTCCAATTACATCTTCCCCACTTATGTTTCAATTTCAATTCTTACACAAATGCCCCCCCCCCCCCCCCCCCCCACATCTACCTTCTTAAAACACTACTACTTTGGAACTACTGAATTATTGAGGAGGTAGAATAATCAAATATTGAAAAACATTTTTAACATTTACTGACTGATTTGTAATGGAATATTTTTACTCATTGAAAAATGTGTTTACTATGTAAAATATGTTTTATTTTGTATGTTAAGTGTACATAGCTATGCGTATTTTGCTTAATCATCATGCTAGCTTCAGCTATGATGTACCTATAAATGTTTGTTATGAAACTTTTTTCCACATACCGCTGCTGAAAAGGGTCTTGCATGGACAATCACGGTCAACAAATGCAATAAAAATAAAATACTTTAAGTGTGGATTCTTCCTGAGGGATGCTTTATTCTTGTGATGCGCATGGGTGTTTAGGACTTTAAGGAAGGTGGTACTGAAAAACTGGACAGCGTCATCAAGGTTGAGGTATTTTAGTGGAGTCCAGTTGCAGTTTTTTAGGGCTGAGATGAGGTTGTCAGGGTTAAAGTTTACTTTATTACGTATTTGCTGATAGGTAATGGGTTTAGCCTGATATGTGTTTTTTGAGTAGGAAAGTTGGGGTTTGATCACAGAGGCTATCCAGTAAGCAGCCAGCTGTGTATGATTGGGGGGCTCTTGCTGACTAGTATACAGTCAAGGGTAGAATGCTTGTTGGAATTCTTATTTATTCTGGTGGGTGACTGGATAAGTTGGAAAAAAACATGAAGAATGGTGGGCTGGATGGTGGTTGGAACAGGATAGCCAGTCTATATTAAAATCACCTAATATTATGGTTTCTTGTGGAAGGTAATGATTTATCCAGCTGAGGAGGTTTTCTAGTGGAGGGATATTGTTGCCAGGTGGGAAGTAGCATCCTATTATGTTAATGGTCTTGTCTTGGTTTACTTTTAGGTTGGTATAGATTATTTCTTCTTTGTCAATAAAGGGGGGCTGATAAGTTTAGGATTTGAATATTAAGATTCTGTTTATACATTACAGCTACACCACCCCTTTTTTTGTGCAACCAATCTTGTCTTAGGATATTGTAGCCTGAAGGGAGAATTTTCTCACTGGTAATGTGAGGTTTGAGCCAGGTTTCTGTTAGAATGATAACATCAGGGGAGTAGAAGTCTATGGTAGTGTGGAGTTCATGAATTTTATTGGTTATACTTCTGATAGTTAGGCTTAAGATAGAGAGGTCAGTTGGTTTCCTATTGGATCTGATATTGTCATTTTCATTCACTCCTCAATGAATGGGACACAGTCCCCAGCTAAAATACCTTGGGTGGCCCTCATGGAAGGATATTCTGGAGCACTGCAGAACCAAAAGATGGTATGCTCCTGGAGCTGATGTCCAATTTGTAATGAGAAACAAAGGTATGAGCATTAGATCAAGTGGCAGTTGCACAAATGTCATCAATGAAAGCTCAAGCCCCATAGCTGTCAACCTGGTTGAATGGGCCTTTGGTTATTTTGGTAAGATTAGGCCTTTCAATGAATAAACATGACAAATACAATCCGTTATCCATTTTGCTACAGTAACATTTGAAACTGGTTTCCCCATCTTGGTGTTAGAAAAGGAGACAAAATTTATCTTGTTTTCCTAAACTCCTTGGTTCAATGTAGACAAAAATGAAGTTGCATGTACATCTAAGAGATGAAGGGTATATTCTCCTTTATTTTCAAAATTTGGAAAGAAAACTGACAGGTTAATGACTTGATGTTTGATTCAGAGGCTACTTTAGGAAGGAAAGGATTAGTGCATGCATGGTAGCCCTATCCTTATGAAAAATTAGATACGGACAGATACGGTGGCACTGCAGTGTGTGCTTGGAGTTCTGAAACTCATCTAGCTGAAGTAATCACCTCCAAAAAGACAGTTTTCCAAGATTAAAAACTTAAGGTCTACTTTAGCTGAGAGCCCAAACAGAGGATGTACTAAAGACTGTGAAAGTCAGATCCCAAGATGGAGTGGGATCTCAAATTGGAGGTCTAAGCAAAAATGTACCTTTTAGGAAGGCCTTGTACAATTTAGTTGAAGGTAAAGGAGAAATCTTATCGCCAATATGGTAGTTAGAAATGGCTGCTAACTGCACTTTAAAGGCAGAAAAACTTGCCCCGGATTGAAAAATAGAGGCAAGGAAATCTAAAATAGCTGGGATTGGAGCAGTAAAAGGATCAAAGTCTCTTTGTTGTGACCACAAAGAAAATATTTTCTATTTGCTCTTATAAATCCTTCTGGTTGAAGCTTTGTGGGATAAAGAAAGGATTCAACAAACTGCAGAGGAAAGCCTGGAATACCTAGCTATCACTGGAACTGGAGAAACCAAGCGGTCAGTTTGAAACCTGCTATGCCCAGATGAGACATCCCTGCAGGATGTGACAGGAAATTTGGAGTGGGATCCAGTGTCCACGGTGGATATACTAGGTGAGACCATAGAAAAGAGAACAATATCTGCCAGGGCCAGTAGGGTGCAATGCTGATCACATTTCTCTTCAAACTGTCTGTCTTTCTGAAGTAACTGGGGTATTAGGGGTAGGGCAGGGTAAGCATAAAGAAGATTGGAGGGCCAAACATGGACTAGAGCATCTCTCGGTGGCTGTCCCGGAGATGGAATTATGGCAAAGAACCTGCTGCATTTACGGTTGATGGGACAGGCAAACAGATTGCAGCATGGTTGACCCCATTTGTGTAAGATCATCTTCGCCACTGACTGAGATCACTCATGAGGAGTCAGGATGGTGCTGCTTAGCTTGCCAGCTAAAATGTCGGATTTCCACAGTACGTGCATTGCTACTAGAGAGCAGATGGAGGAGATTGTCCATTGCCAAACTCTCACTGCTTTATGGCAGAGGGTAAGACCTGGTTTCCCCTGTTTGTTGATGTACCAGACTACTGACATGTTGTCCATCTGAACAGCAATAGTTCCTAGTAGAAGACAGCTCTCAGGGGCCTGTAATGCTAAAACCACCACTCTCATCTTTAGAACATTTATATGCAAAACTGGTCTCTTCTTGGGGCGACGTGCCATGAACTGTCCATCCCAGTTAATGCCCCCCACCCTAAATGGGAGGAGTCTGTGGTCAACATGCCTTTCGGGGGAGGAACAACAAACGGGCAGCCTTGATATATCTCTTCGGAGTGTATCCATCACATTAGAGATTTTCTGCAAACCTGATAATTTTATTGGCCGTCTTACAGATTATCAATGAAAGACCATTGCACTGCTAGAGTCCATTGAAGATTTCTCACCCGAAGACAAGCAGTAGGTAGTAAAGTTATTGCAGCAGCCATCGACCCTAGAGCTTTGAGTATTAATCATGCTGGCAGTGCGGGTTGAGACAGAACTCGACTGAAATTTGATTTCAGAGAAAGAATTCTGTTTTCAGGCAGAAATGCTAGGCAATTTACTGTGTTTAGACCAGCCTCTATAAAAATTCCAAGGTTTGAAATGGCTGAGGTTGGGACCACCAGACTTATCATAATCCCCACAGATTGAGAAAGTAGAAGGCAAACTCTGGCCTTTTCCAGAAGGTGTCTGGTCAGCACAGTTATGAGCCAGTCATCCAAATATGGAAACACTGAATCTGCACAGTCTTAAATGGGCTTCTACCACTGCCATGCATTTGGTGATCACCCTGGGGGGCTGTGGTGAAACCAAAAGGCAGGGCTCTGAAATGATACCAGACTCCCAGTCTAAAGTGTACAAATCTTCTGGAGCATCTGTTCATTTTTATATGATAGTAAGCGTCCTGAAGATCTACACAGCACATCCAGTCATCCTTCTGAAGGAGAGGCAGAATGGACTGAATTGTGACCATCCAGAATTTGGCATTCTTTACAAATTGGTTCAAATAACAGAGATCCAAAATATGTCTCTGGTCCCAGTTTCGTTGGCACTAAATAGAACCTTGAGTAAATTCTGAATCCTCTTTGGTCTGGGGGGGGGGGGGGGCTCCTGGACTACTTTTGTCCAGCTGCTTTATAATTTCTAGAGTTGGTTGCACCCTCTGATTGGGTGGAACATTGGGGAGACTCTCTTCTGTGAAGGAACTTGGGAAAAGAAATTAAGTATCCTCTGGATATGATCCTTTGCATTCAGTAATCTTGTATGATGGCTGTCCAGGCTTTTAGATGCAAGGATAAGTGCCCCCCCCCCCAATTGCTTCTGGTAAGGGACAGTTGGGTAACCTTTCAGGAGCACTGAAAAGGCCTGTCCAAGAAGGAATCTCAAGAACCTTGATTCTGCAGACCTCCTCTGCCACTAGGGTGGTATCTACCATTATAGTTATTTCTCCCTTTGCCTCTGAAGGAAGAATCTCCATACGATTCTTGGAAAGGCCCTTGGAATTTTCTGAACCACACCTTCTTACCACCACAATGAATCCTGTAAAAGGTTCTTTGCAAGGTAGAAAAGCAGATTCCCACAGCAGACAGGGTCTTTCCATCCTTCTCACTCTGGTAGACAGTGTCTAACTGACGGTCCAAATAAGGAAGATCCAGCAAAGAGAGCATTGATAAATGATGCCTTAAAGGACTCTGCAAAATCGCACACTGCATCCAGACATGTCTCCTAATGGCGAAGCCTGAACCGGCAGCCCACGAGGAACCTTCGGCTGCATGTGAGATTAACCTTGTTAGTAATGGAGTGTAGAGTGGCCAGTCAAAGAAAATGACTTCTACAGACATGGACCCTAGGGGACAGCGAGAGAGTTCCTTGACTAAGTTCCTCAGTAACCTGGTGAAATGTTCCAAATAATTCAGCAACCATAAAGCAAATGTCCCTGATGCATACACTTGCTTCCCAAACCTGTTCAAATGCCCTAGACTCCCTGTTAGGGAGATGGACAGAAGGCACTCTGCTCAGCCAACTACTTCTTAGTAGCTGCCACAATGACCATGGCATCTACAGAACACCCTTTGTCCAATGTAACCTGACTGGGCTAAGAATTTTATCCGGGCACTTGGGGATCAGTTCTAGACAGTCTGGTTCCTTCCATGGTCTGCAAGAGTCCAGGTCTAGCAGCTCATCTGCAGGGAGGGTAACAGAAGAAGTAGATGGTCCAGACCCAAAGGCTTCCAAGAACACAAATTCCTCCTGGGAATGGTTTTGGGCAGACAAACCACCTTTCTGGTGAAGGATCTCCAAGATGTCTTTGAATGAGACATCCTCGGGTGGAGATCTAGGGGACCCTTTCCCCTCATCAAAATCAGTGTCTTCTGTGAGAGATTCTTGTGGGGAATCCAGGTGTCTCCTCTTACACTACCTCTTCCAAGGGACCTCCTCAGTGGGGTATTTTAGGAATGTGTCATAAGAGAAGGGAAGTTCCTGGTGGAAACTGTTTGGAAGCTCATCTGGGCTGGCTGTCCCTAAGCTGCAGGATGAGAGAAACCAGACATAGGTTCCAAAGGGGGCATGGATCAGAGGACGGAAGAGTCAAAACCTGTCCAGGTTGTGATAATACCCGCTCCACCACCTCGAATGCTGAGGGTCCAGGAGACACTGTGGGCAATCCTACCGGAGCCAAAGCTCTTGGATCAGACAATCCCCGTAGTTCCCAAACCTTCTGATCTGAAGGGGGAATGAGAGCTGAGCTATCCAATGCAGAGGCTCCATGAGAAAGCGACAGCTCTGAAAACTTCGTAGTCAAAGTCACCTCGGATCACATGACAATGTTTCGACTCTGAGAGCCCATCATGCTCCAACAGAGTTAGAGTTGATCAGGTCAGGGATGTCATTGGAGTGGAGGATGTCAAAACCTGCGGATCCAATGGTTTGACCCTTGGGGCTCTCGGATCAGAGGAGTCCTAAGCAGCAGGATGAATGGGAGAAGCATGAAGGGCCTGGATAGCAGGTTTAAGGCTCATGGATCCAATGGGAGACTGAGCCGACAGGTCCCCCATTTGGATCTGTGTTCTGAGAAATCCTCTCATCATCCTATCCACCTCTGACTTGGCGAGACTACGGGAAGACCTAACAGAAGAGTTGTAGGCTGGCTTGGAACACTTTTTAGGGATCTCCTGAAGAAAAGGAGACCTTAATCTTATGGAAACAGGCTCCAGGGAAAATCTAGTGTATGGAAGCGAGGAGACTTGGTGACAGCAGATACAGGATCCAAAGTCTTCAGACCCGTGCTTTTGGAAACCTTTGCAGGAGGCTTGGAGGAAGGTACAGACTGAGGAGGCTTTGAGGAACAGTGTTTCTGATGCTCCCTAGTCTCTCTAGTTTTCTGAAAGGGGGTTTGAGCCCCTAATGGCAAAGTACCAGCAGAAAAAGCAGAAGCTGGAAGGCAGCCTTTCAGTACTAGGCTATTCCTGCAGTCGCTAATGGCCCTGACATTAAAATCCACAAAAATGGAGAAGGAGGTGTCCGGATACGCAGGCCCCAAACAGTACACGCACTCCCTGTAGGCAACAGAGTTTGGGATCTTATGCCAAAATGTAGTGCACTTTTTAATTCCAGTAGGCTTATCAACCATACTGGAACTCACAATTCAAACACCAAAAACTTCTCGAGAAGCAAAAGTTAGTAAAACTAACTATAATAATCACAAGACTATAGAATTTTTTTAAAGGTAAAGAAAAAGGGAAGTACTACCAACTATGGTATAGAAAGAATACCTCAGGTTGAGGTAAAGAAAAAAGAAATTACCAACAATGGTAAGCCTAGAGTACCTTACGGTAGGAAAAAAATAGGTAAGGGAAGAAATATATAAACACGCAAAAATCAAATGGAAAAAGTATTGAACTATATAAGATTAATTCATTCATGAAACCCACAAGAGTTCGAGAAGCCATAATTCCAACCGATCTTCAAGAGCGGCAAATGAGATCCGAGGTAATGCAATGATCAGGGGCATTATCATTAAGGTGTGAGCTCGAGAGTTGGATCTTAGAAGCTAAAGAAAGTGGCCGAGTCAGATCAGAGGATCAGATCCAAACCTTTTCGTTGAGGAACCAATGAAAACTGCAACATCAGATCATACCCTTTTTCTCAACCATAGAGGTGAAGATAACTACCTCTGCTCTTTCTCCTTTGCACTCTGCAATGGAGCAAGGAGTCAGCAGGAATGGATAAGGCATAACAGAAGCCTCCTGTGTCACAAAACAGGCAGCACATCCTCCACTTCCTCATCCTTCCCCTGCTGCAACAAACAGAACAAGGCAACAATAACATTCTTGTCCAGGTGGCAAAAAAGCAATATATACTCTTCCCTAACAGACTAACCTTTCTTTACAACTCCCACTCCATTACAGTGGCTCCACCAAAACAATATGAAAGAAACAATCAAGATGCAACACTGTGCCAGTACTGATAAATGTACTGGGTGTCAGAATTCAGTCTGGGCAGACTGATTAGGCCAATTTATCTTCTCCTTACATCTTGGCGAGGCTTGGAAATGCAGCAATAGTGTGTGCTACAAGTTAATTTCTCTAGGTTGTCCATAATGTATGCTCTTTAATACAGCCCACTGCTCAAGCTGCACTGCCTTGTTTGCACAGATGGCACTAGTGCATGCTGTTGCTACTGCGTACTTTCTGGCTAACCTTCACTACTGCCATCCTATAAGATGTCAACTATTCTTCAGACTTTCTTGCCTTATCCTCCTGGTGGCTAGACAGTACTGACGCTTGCGGATTTTGCATTACGTGTCCTCAGCCCAGACAAGAAAAACAGCACTAGTACTGGTCCTTAATGATCAGATAATGACAAGGATGCTGACTTTTGGTGCTTCGTATACCATTCGTGGAAATATTCCTATAAAGCATATCAAGTTTTAGTGCCTAAGCACTGCAAGTGACAAAAGAGTACTGGGAAGCACAAGGTCTGGATATGCCCTTCTACAGCAGCATAGGATCTTATGTGCACTAATGGGAGGCAAGCAAACCTCTTAAGTGCCGGAGTCAGAGAATGTAAAACGTGTGTGGAGAAAACTAAGACTTCAGAAGTGGAAATCTCCACTTCATGGTGTCTACAGAAACAGATCTCATGATAAAAGATTAAACATGATATCTCTGCCCATCCTGACTTTCAACAAGAAACAGTTGCACATGATATTGAAGGGAGAAAGCAAAACAAAAAAAGGTGCAAAACAGGTGCTCTCCAATTCGAAAAAATCATTTAGATTACTGATGTAATGTCGGCAATGTGTAATACATTGTGACCACTCATGAGGAATTGGTATCTAACTTCTCAAGTTGTCAGCTAGTGAGATGCATCTCCAGAAAATGAACTTTCAAAAGCAATCAAGCATTCCTGAAGTTCCACTCTCCAGGCTTCCCATCAAAGGGGGTTACGAGTGCATTTCCCCCTTGCTTAATGATGTACCATACCACTGTCATGTTGTCATCCTGCAGTACAATGTGCACAGATGGTGCACAAGATAATACGGCATGAAGTGCGAGTAGCTGTGCCTTCATCTCAAAGTGATACACCACCGGACTTCTTTGACTACAGACCCTAAACTGTGTAGTTCTAGAAGTGGTCTCTACTTCATCCCTGTCAACAGGAATTCTGCTGGGAGGACACCTACACAGGGCTTCTCCAGTAGGAGACTGTAAGCTCGGCTGACCATGCCAAGTATTTCCTGTATGATTGGGAGATACTGAATGGGGCCTCCAAGGGACCATGTTCCTGCTCTCATGATACTAGTGGTGTCCAGTTGAGGATCTCGTATGCTACCTTTCAACAGAAACAATGCAGACTGAGGCTGCTACAGTGATGTACACACATATATATATATATATATATATATATATATATATATATATATATATATATATAGGTATCCTGAAAAACCAGAGAGTATATGTATCCATCTATCTACATGGCGGTGTTTTTCTTGCAGTTTTTACTGAATTGCTCATCTGTTTGACCTGTTTTACCCTTTAGTTTGAATGTTAGTTGGGATATTTTGCAGGTACCTTAATATTTACAGGCATTAGCTAGGTTTAAAGACCCCATATTTCTGAAGTATAGCCAAACTATCCACTTATGCTGTACTGACGAGGTCAATAAAAAGGACAAAATGTGCATGTCCACTCCTAGTGGGGTTTGGCTTTATTGGCCTGAATGTAGCCATAAAGACTTGAAAAGTAAAAAGCTATGAGCATTCAGAAGCCATGTAGATGAGACACTGTCCTTAAGGGGTTATTTACACCCAATACACAAAAACACTACCACCATCATCTCAACAAATTAGCCCTTAAGGCAATGCACATCTATTCCAAATGTTTTAGTTACAGGTGACTCTATAGTGAGACATACAAACACCCCACTCACTAGGTTAAACAAGAGGTTACGGTCAGCTGTCTGGTGCAAGGATTCGTCAGATCACGCATGCACTCAAGTCTGTCAAAATGTACCGATATGACTCTGTCATACTTCATGTTGGTGTGAATGACTTGGGATGTACCTCTCCGGACTACATGAAGACAGACATAATTGAGCTCTCTGAATTGTGTCCCAGGCAGGTATGTCCCTAGCTTTGAGAAGCATTTTACCCTCGCCTAGGATGATACCACAATGTAAACAAAAAATGACTGACTTCAATAACTGGCCAAGTTTCTGGTGGCATTCTAAGGGGATCCAGTTCCTTTTTGCTTAGGATGACACAGTGGATAGACCACGCTGTTTTGCCAGAGATGGACTTCACCTGGCACCTCTACGCTTTCAGTTGCTGGCTAAGGTGCTTGCCTCCACCATTATGCCTTTTAAAGGCAAGGTCAAAAAAACTAAATTTCCAAGGTGAAAACAAAGAAACTAAGGGTCATGCTGCTAAACACTAGGAGTTTAAATCATAAACTGCACTGTCTGGAAGCAGTCCTCTCCCTGGAAGATGTTAATGTTTGTGCAGTAACAGAAACCTGGTTCAAGGCCGCAGGAAGTACCCCGGCCTTGCAAGGCTACAATGCCTTCCAAGCTTTCAGACTGCAAACTGAAGGTGTGAAAACCAAAGGAGATAGAGTATCTTTCTTTATAAAAGATAATTACACTTAGACAAGATAACTCTATGGAGTTACTCCAAGTCCAAATTACCATGGGCAAGACCCCCTTTCATGTCATCACCAGTTACAGGACCCCTTCCATGAACCAAAGAAGCCCATACAGCTTATTTAGCCCTACTTGGGACAACTGAAGTACAACCCAACATCCTACTCATGGGTGATTTCAACTATCCCTCCATTAACTGGGAAACGTATGAGCCCAAACTCATTCACACAAAGGTTCCTGGATTTTAACTCAAATGCCCTGGAACAAATAGTGCACCACCTCCATAAGAGGCTCTAATATTCTAGACCTGGTCCTCACCAATATGTGTGACCGATGCAACTCCTCAAGTGTAGGGCCTCCAGTTAACCATGACAATGAATCCATCATTTTTGAAGTAGCAATAGCACCAGAACTCTCCAAATGAGAAGTCAGGCTAAAAAAATTCACCATAGCTAACTATACCCTCCTAAGTGATGGTATAATAGACTTCCAAGCTCCAGTTCCCACAGATGGCATTGATGCCTATACTAAGGTATATACTGATGCCCTGTATAAACATCTACAAAAATGTATAGACAGAGCCATTCTTGATAGGATTAAAACAAGATCCTCAAGAAAAAACAAACTATCCTGGTGGACAGCTAGCATTAAAAGATTATACAATAAGCAAAATAAGCTGCTGTCTAAAACTACAAATGTGACCCAGAACTGGAAGAGAACCCTCCTTGGCCTAAACAAGCAAATAAGACAACTCGTAAAATCCTCAAAGAGCAACTATGAGAAAAATTTAGCAAACATAGCCAAGGATAACCATAAGGCTTTCTTCAGCTACATATGCAACTTAAAGGGTAGGACTCAGATGTGTGCTGAACTGTGGATGGTATCACACACACTGACCCTGCGGAAATTACAAACCTGCTAGCAGACAAGTTTGGCAAAAACTTCACCCCCCTATCCCCCACCCAAGCATACTACAAACCATGTATTCATCATCACCTCCTCACTGCATCTCCAAAGAGCAAGTCATCAATGTTCTCTCCAAGACTAACACAGTTGGCATGGGACCGTATGACATTCCAGGATGTGTTCTTAAACAAGAGTTAGCTATTCCACTAGGCACCCTATTCAGCCAAAGCCCGAGTATGGGCTTTGTCCCCACTGAATGGAAAACCGTGTCAGTTACCCCCTCCACAAGGGCAGCTCGGCAACAGACTCTGGTAACTACAGACCCATAAGTTTAACCAGTCTCATCTGTAAGGCAATCGAATGAATCATCATGAATTTCAAATAAGGATATAGGTGACCTCCAAACCCTAGATCCATCCCAGTTCAGTTTTGGCAAGGGTAGGTCATGCCTGCTAAACCTTGTGGACTTCAAGAATGTGACCAGAGCCCTAGACGAAGGCAAAGCTGTGCACACAGCCTATCTTGATTTGGCCAATGCCTTTGACATAACCCCACATTTGGGCTTCATTGACAAACTAACCCAGTTAAATATCAACTCATATGTTGTCAGGGTGGGTTGCAAACTGGCTCACAGATCAACACTCAGTTTAAGTACAAGACTACACCTCTACCAGCAGATCTATCACCAGTGAGGTCCCACGACGGTCAGTGCTGGGCCCCCTCTTATTTGGCATATACTTCTCAGAAATCCAGGCCAAAATGGATGGGCTGTGGCTAACCAAGTTTGTGGATGATTGCAAATTAGGTGCTATCACTGAACCCCTTAGCAATGTCAGCATTCTTCAAAAGGAGCTTACTTATGTTTGGTGCCAAAGCTGTGGTCTTAAACTAAATGCTAAAAAATACATCATTCCCTTCAGTAAAAACAATGTCTCTGCTGATTATAAAATAAACATTAATACCGAAGTGCCAATTCTGTAGTGAGAGACCCGGGAACACAAGTTGACTGTGACCTCAACTTCGGCCATCATGTGTCTACTCTGGTGATGAAGGCATTATATGTCTCTCACCCAAATAGCAAAGGCATCGTCTCAAGAGCAAAACAGGTTATAACTCCCCTGTACTCATCCCTTAATCAGGCCTATTATTCAACATAATGCTCCTTTAGTATGTACAGTACCAGACATCTGCACCAACATGAAAGACCTCAGAGATTTCTAATGAAAATTCAAGGTCTCCAGCACGTCTTACATGGACAGACTGAAGTCGCTGTCACTGTACTCAGTGTATAGACTACTTAGAGGTAATTTACATCTGGTGTACAGGTCTATTTCTGACCCAAAATTTATGAAAATGCTGCACATCCACAAGTCAAATGGGACTAGAGTCACCCATTCCAAAAACCTCAATCTAGCCTGCAACATAAATAATGATCTGCTGGAGAGACAGATACAGCTCTCAGAGGTTACTATTCCTCTGGAACAGGCTTCAAATCTATGTCACCTCCAGGACCCTTTTTAAGTGCAATCTGGAAGACTGGATGGGAAACAGTTACATTTCTGCCACGGACTGCCCCTGCCTCCCTCCTGGACATGGGTGATCCTTGCTAGAAAAATCTAGGGCATAGACAAATTTTTCCTCTTCTAGCATTAAATTGGCATTTAACAGCTAGGCTTGTAAAGACCTTCTGATCAATAGACTAGTAACATCCTATATCGGAGGTTTAGGGTATCACACAGTGAAAACTGTAGCTTGGCTGGGTTTACAAATTTTATTGAGTGGTTTGTCTGTGTGACCTTTCTGTGTGCATGTGTGCGCGCGCGCACACACACACACACACACACACACACACACACACACATATATATATATATATATATATGTATGTATGTATATGTGTGTGTGTGTGTGTGTGTGTGTGTGGGCATCCTGAAGATCCAAAGAGCATATTCAGTCTCCTCTGGCTAGACAAGAAAAAAAGAACCGACAAAGTCTACGACAACCAGGCAACTCTTGATTTATCTGTCACCAAAAAGAATCTGAAATAATATCCAAGTCCTTACTAATTTTGTGGGACTGCCTACAAAGCTCTTTCCCACTAGGAGGTTAAAGACTTCTACCATTGCTTGATATTTCTGGTGGGGAGGGGATCCTTGGCAAGAAATGGCACAGTATAGATGAAGTAGAGGAGAAAACCTAGTTAGCCCTGGCCTATTATGCTCCTTGTGCACATATCTGGCCAGGTGAGGAGTCAGGATTGCTGTAACCCCATGTGAGCTTCCCCGCAGCATTCCTGGTTATCCACACAGGACCCTCTCTCTGTTGAGTTCTCGATGATTGGTTTGTTATTGGAACCTTTCCGAGTTCTGTTGCTGTTGTAGATTTCTACAGAACGGTCTCTGCAGACTTCTGCATCCAGTTAAAAGTACTTTCCACTCTCAGCATCAGAAGTCTTCTTACCCTGTATTAGAACGTTTTGTGGCCTTAGCCTCTTTCCTGTACTTTGATTCACAGCAAGAGCAAGAGCTAGAAATAGAAGTTGGGTTCTTTTTATAAAATTTTTAGGTCCTTATCTTTTCACTATATGACATCAGGTGATAACATGCTCTGGTCCTAGGCAGATTAAGACAGGTGTGTCAGCTAAGTTGATTTGATTGCCACAGGTACATTTTCCTAATAAGGATGCTGTAACTGTAGGCAAAATGGAGCCTACCAACTAGGTAATTCTGTAACAGCAAAAAAGAGAACATAAAAAGGAGAAAAGTGCTTTGAAAAATTCAACTAGTTCTAAAACGCTTATACTTGTTGAAAATGCGGAAAAAAGTTTAATTTGCCAAAGCAGCTTGAAGACATTTTGTGCACTGATGTTTTTATTTGGTGGTAAAGAAATGGTAAGGTAGAGGGGGAACTAGTTTGGGAAAGTCCTTAGTGCCAAACCTTCATAGTGTTTGCAGCACAGTCTTGCATTTCGGGCAGTTCATCCTGCGTTTGTAAGAAAAGCCATACCTTTCTTGGATGGGCACAGACCTAGATAAACTACGTGACTTGTAAAGGTTTGGTAAGACCAGCAATGTACTTGCCTGCAACAGGGGGGTGTGCATGAAGGAGGTACAATGTGGAGGGGTCAACCTGGTGACGGGACATACATCTTTCAAAAGGTGTTTTCCTGCACTTGAATGGTCATCTGCCACCAAACATTAAGCTTTACTAAAACTAAAGCTAGGATGGGAATAACTATAGACTCAGAAATGGTGCAAGAGGAGTAAGGCTGTAGGACTCCATCATCTGTGTGCGGCTAATCTTTTTACAGCAGGACTTGGAGACACTGATAAGCATGGATTTAAGCCAGGCAGGTGGGATCCACAGTCTGAATTTTCCCCAAACTGAAATGCCCTCCAAAGGCAATTGCTGAGACTGAGAAATGCAGGAAATGTGCATTCAACCTTGCTCCCAAGAGCAGGTGTCAGAGTAATCTCAGTGGTCAACATCTGCAAATTCTACCAATGGCATAGAGGGATAAAGCACTAAGTACACTGTACATGACTCTAGTTCAAATAATAACTTAAGAACATGTAAGAGCTGATGGGGGAGGATGGCAATGAGTAGCTACTGCTGGTCACCCATCTTTGAGAGGGGGGCAGCTGTGGCTTGTCACATGGCAACACCTAGTGGGAGAGCACTAGGTGTTCACCCAGTGGAGCACCAACCTGACAAGCCAGCACTGCGATGTACAGCAAACGGAGTAAGCAGAGGGACATTCAGCATGTAAAGTCATGCCCCCCCCCCTTTCAGATGGCAGTTATAGTGAAATTTGTAAGTTTGCCACAGGGAAAGAGAGCTGGCCCACTCTCTACCACATGACTTTCACCACAGAGTAAATGAGCTTATTGGGAATTCCCAGGAGGAACAAATGGGCCACAGGAATCTCGCTACAGCAGTGCAAATGGCACAAATGGGTGCAGGAAGAGGAGCCATCAGGTGAGGTTATGTTAGGAGAAGTAATAAAAACTGCAAATTTTAAAGATGAATGCACTGCATACAGGGATTGGAAGTTTACAGATCATACGCCTAGTCTCTAGATCATTTTCCGTGTGGCTGACGTGTTCACAATAGCATTCTCTGCAGGGCTATTTGCCATCTTCTTCTAAGACATCAGCTCCATCTTTGTCAAGCATTAAGCAGCTAGCAAAATCTCAAGCTTCTCATACTGCATATTAACGAAGGTGAAGCACTGGCATACCTCACATGAAGGGACATTATGCAAACAATAAAGGCAAAGACAATGAGAGTTATCTGGTGGCCACATTAGCACCTGGCAGGCCAATGTTTCTTGGACAGCAAAAATAAAATTTTCTTGCAGCAAGCAAGTGGAAGAAACAGTGCAGCTGTAAAACAAAGAATGGAGGACTGTGCAACCCTTTACTTATGCAAGAAGAAACACAATGGGTCAAAAGGAGATGTGCCCTCCCTGAGCAAAGGTCCTAATTATAAGTCCTAAGAGCTGTATTAGAAGTACAAGGAGGCATTCCCAAATGTCAACCCATTTGGGATTACTCCCCAAAGCAAGATCAGGCAGCTGGCAGTAACAGCGACGTTATACAGTACAGATGCATCTGCACTTTAACAGGAAAGAATTAAAAGGCAAAGAATTAGCTAGTAAAGAAAATTATCTGGTGTGCACCACAATAGTAAAGAAAAGGACAGGAAATAACAGTTATTTAAATTATGCAGTGTACTTCACTGAAGTGATTCATTAAATGTTGGTACTGTGCACCTGGTGCAAAACTCCACATGTATTCTGATACCTGAAAGAGCCCAGGGATTCAGCCATTTAGAGCTTTCAGTGGCAGAGTAAACATCTTGTAAAACATTATATCTACAGCAAACCAAACAAGAGAGTTAACAGACAGGAGACTTTACTAATCTGCCAACGTGCCTAGTTACAGCATCACTTGAAGGCTTGGATTAGTGCAACAAGCACAATGTGTGTGTGTGTGTGTGTGTGTGTGTGTGTGTGTCTCTCTCGCGCAAGAAAGGCTGAAGAATAAGCAAACCAATCTAATACACTATTTTAGGCTTCATTTGAGCTTGCTGCTAAAGAACTGCAAAGATCTGAAATGAACCAAGTTCACTTTTCAAAGGAAACTGATACTCGAATATCTACAAAGAAATGTCTGCTGCAGAAGGATGGCTATCTATAAAGTAATGTGTACCAACATAAGTTTCAGGATAAATAACAGGAATCTGTAGGCATCTAAAGGGTTCAACAAACAAAACAAAACATGCTAAATGGCAGAGAAATGCCAGACTGGTCCTAAAATATACAATTAGCAGAGCTCAATTTAATTCTATTTATTAGAGATATATTTCAATACTGGATCGGTTGAGGCCCGGGTTAACAACGACCGCCACCAGTACTGTTAGCCAACAGGGTGCTGGTGGAAATTGGGCTACTGTTGGCCGAAGGAGAAGAGGAGGGGGAAGGCATGCCCGAAGGCAGGAAGAGAGGAGGAAGGTTAGGAGTGTAGTAGTGAGGGTAGGAACTTTGAATGTTGGCAGTATGATTGGAATAGGGAGAGAGCTAGCTGATATGATGGAGAGAAGGAAGCTTGATATATTGTGCATGCAAGAGACCAGATGGAAGGGAAGCAAGGCCAGGTGTATAGGAGGCGGGTTCAAATTGTTCTATTATGGTGTGGATGGCAGGAGAAATGGGGTAGGGGTTATCCTAAAGGAACAGTATTCCAAGAGTGTTTTGGAGGTGAAGAGAGTGTCTGACAGATTGGTGTTTATGAAGCATGAAATTGATTGTGTAATGATGAATGTTGTTAGTGCATATGCTCCACAAGTTGGATGTGCGATGGATGAGAAAGAAAAATTTTAGAGTGAGTTGGATGAAGTGGTTGTGAGTGTACCCAAGCGTGAGACTAGTGATTGGAGCAGACTTCAATGGGGATGTTGGTGAAGTGAACAGAGGGGATGAGGAAGTGATGGGTAAGTATGGTGTTAAGGAGAGGAATGCAGAAGGTCAAATGATTGTGGATTTTGTGAAAAGGATGGACATGGCTGTGATGAATACGTACTTAAGAGGGAGGCGCATAAGGTGACGTACACGAGTGGAGGAAGATGCACACAGGTGGATTATATCCTATGTAGGAGGGCCAGTCTGAAGGAGATTGGAGACTGTAAAGTGGTGACAGGGGAAAGTGTAGTTAAGCAGCATAGAATGGTGGTCTGTAGGATGTCATTGGTGATCAAGAAGAGGAGAAGGAGTGTGAAAGCAGTGCCAAGGATTAACTGGAAGTTAAAAAAGGGTGATTGTGAGGTGGAGTTCAGGGAAGAGTTAAGACAGGAACTGGGAGGTGGAGTTCAGGGAAGAGTTAAGACAGGCACTGGGAGGCAGAGAAGAGTTACCGAATAGCTGGGTAACTACAGCAGAGCTAGTAAGGGAGACTGCTAGAAAGGTGCTTGGTGTGACATCTGGACAGAGGAAGGAGGACAAGGAGACCTGGTGGTGGAATGAGGAAGTACAGGAGAGTACGCAGGGGAACAGGCTGGCGAAGAAGAAGTGGGATTGTCAAAGAGATGAAGAAAGTAGACATGAGCATAAGGAGATGAGGCGCATGGCAAAGAGAGACGTGGCGAAGGATAAGGCATACGGAGAGTTGTATGAGAGTTTGGACACTAATGATGGAGAAAAGGACCTGTACCGATTGGCTAGACAGAGGGACAGAGCTGAGAAAGATGTGCAGCAGGTAAGGGTGATAAAGGATAGTGAGGGAAATGTACTCACAAGCGAGGAGAGTGTGTTGAGTAGATGGAAAGTGTACTTTGAGGGGCTGATGAATGAAGAGAATGAGAGAGAGAAGGTTGGATGATGTGGGGATAGTGAAACAGATTAGCAAGGAGGAAGTAAGGACAGCTATGAAGAGGATGAAGAATGGAAAGGCTGTTGGCCCAGATGACATACCAGTGGAAGCATGGAGGTACTTAGGAGAAATGGCAGTGGAATTTTTAACCAGATTGTTTAATGAAATTTTGGAAAGTCACAGGATGCCTGAGGAGTGGAGAAAAAGTGTTTTGGTACCTATCTTTAAGAATAAGGGTGATGTGCAGAGCTGCAGTAACTACAGAGGGATAAAATTGATCAGGCACAGCTTGAAGTTATGGGAAAGAGTAGTGGAAGCTAGGTTAAGAAGGGCGGTGATGATTAGTGATCAGCAGTATGGTTTCATGCCAGGAAAGAGCACTACAGATGCAATGTTTGCTCTGAGAGTGTTGTTGGAGAAATACAGAGAAGGTCAGAAGGAGTTGCATTGTGTCTTTGCGGACTTAGAGAAAGCATATGACAGGGTGCCTAGAGAGGAGTTGTGGTATTGTATAAGGAAGTCAGGAGTGGCAGAGAAGTACGTAAGAGTGGTACAGGATATGTACGAGGGTACTGTGACATTGGTGTGGACTGCAGTGGGAGTGGCAGACACGCTTAAGGTAGAGGTGGGATTACATCAAGGATCAGCTCTGAGCCCTTTCTTATTTGCAGTGGTGATGGACAGGTGACAGATGAGATCAGACAGGAGGCCCCGTAGACTATGATGTTTGCAGATGACATTGTGATCTGTAGTGGGAGTAGGGACCAGGTTGAGGAGACCCCGGAGAGGTGAAGATATGCTTTAGAGAGGAGAGAAATGAAGGTCAGTCGGGCTAAAACAGACTGTGTGTGTAAATGAGAGGGAGGGTAGAGGAATGGTGCGGATGCAGGGAGTAGAGTTGGTAAAGGTGGATGAGTTTAAGTACTTGGGATCAACAGTTCAGAGTAATGGTGAGTGTGGAAGTGAGGTGAAGAAGAGAGTACAGGCAGGGTGGAATGGGTGGAGAAGAGTGTCAGGAGTGATTTGTGACAGACGGGTACCAGTAAGAGTGAAAGGGAAGGTCTACAAGAGAGTAGTGAGACCAGCTATGTTATACGGGTTGGAGACGGTGGCATTGACAAAAAGGCAGGAGTCAGAGCTGGATGTGGCAGAGTTAAAGATGTTAAGATTTGCACTGGGTGTGACTAGGATGGACAGGATTAGGAATCAGTATATTAGAGGGTCAGCTCAGGTTGAACAGTTTGGAGACAAGGCGAGATTCTGTTGGTTTAGACATGTGCTGAGGAGGGATGCTGGGAATATTGGAAAAAGGATGTTAAGGATGGAGCTGCCAGGTAAGAGGAAAAGAGGAAAGCCTAAGATAAGGTTTATGGATGTGGTGAGAGAGGACATACAGGCGGTTGGTGTGAAAGAGCAAGATGCAGAGGACAGGAAGAAATTGAAACAGATGATCCGCTGTGGCGACCCCTAACGGGAACAGCCAAAAGATGATGATGATGATGGGAGTAAAACAGAAGACTGATACGACATGATGAGATGAAATGAAGCATCAAAACTAACTACAATTACTATGCACTAAGCTTCTTGTTTAAGTGAGAAACCCAGTGTCCTAACCCCTTGCAGGAGTAAGCTAAAAAGCACCAGTTAGTTGTTTTTGGGTACCTGACCTGGGGCACTGCAACGGAATTTCCTAGGGTAGTCAGTGACACAACATTGCCATTTATTTTTTAAGGCTCTCAGCAATCCTGAGTATGCTTTTCATATAACAGTCTAACAGTGCACCAGCACTGCCTATGCAAACAAATGATGCTGCACTGTTGCTTCCAGTGGCAATCACTGGATACCATACCTCTCTCAACTCTCCCTGATTTTGTAGATTTTAAATGTTTTACTTTAACTCCCTGCAGATACTCAACTCACCTCTCACTCCTACAGGGGGCACTGCTAGCAAAAAGCCCCGTCCCCTTCCCTGTACCACAGAAAGTGTTTTCCCTGGTATTCACCTGAGTAAGTGCACATCCTAAAGTTGTCCTTGAGCCCCCACACCCCCCCCTTCTGGGAGAGATGAGTGGGCCATACCCCTTTACTCCTCCACCTACTAGTGCTGGGGTTACTAATCGAATCCCAGTCACCTGGGTCTTATGGAATCCATCCCTCTGCACAATGGAGGCAAGCA
>NC_056738.1:525547380-525619880 GCF_019279795.1 Protopterus annectens | reverse complement strand
GTCTTAACTAATGTTGCCATCTTTTTCCCAGTCCATATTTACATTAAAAAGAGCTGCAGACAGAGTGGGCAGACTATGCAAAGAAGGCAAAGTGATGTCCCTCTCTTAAAACCCGATTGCCTCGTGGTTTTGGCGTCTTTTTGGACTTGTTGGCTGTTGGTGAAGCACCCACCAAGAGGAGAAAACGCTGAGAGAAGAAAGGAGCCACTTTTGAGATTTTAAGTATTTTGCTTCAGATTATTTGTTAAGTTTTTCTGCATTGCCGCCTACTTTTGAGCATTTTCTGGCTTGTTAAACTTGATTTCTGTGTTGGTAACTGTATTTAGAACACAACCAAGAGCTGATTACTGAATTTCCTGCCTGCACTTATTTTTAAAATCGTTTTTTTTCTTAACTTGCATTTTATCTGTCTCTGGCCTAGCACTCAAGTGTGGGGTCATTTACTGCACTGTTCTAACTTGTTGATACTTGTGAACCTCTGCTTTCCTTAAAAAAAAAAAAAAAAAAAAAAATCTTGCTTTTTTTCCCACTTTTCTGAGATTTAAAAAAGTTCAGTTACAGATATGCTGTTCTGAACTGTTTGTAAGTTTCTTGGAGGCCATTGTTTGCTTGGGCTAAAGGGAAGTCTCTGTGTTCATCAGTGGCAGTGATAAACATTGAGCAGCCTACCTGCCCCTGTGGGAGTGGTTACTGCCTTGAAAAGTACAGTTTTGTACCTACCATAAATGTAGATGTTCGAAGATCCACATTGCTGCAGTCCTTACTTATGGGTAGTCCGCTGTCCTCGGTCGGCCCGAATACCAAAGTATTAGGCTGACGTCGGTCATGGGCGCCTAGATCTGACATCAGAGCATCAGGGTATAAAGGCGCATGACCGACGTCATATCCTCAGTCTTTTCTTGCCCCAGATGTCAGAAGGCCAAACCAGGAAGGCCACAGCCAAAAACAGAATACCTCCCAAAAACATGCCCAACAACAACCATCACCTAAAGCATAGCACCAAGTCAAACTACAGTGGGGAAGGAGGGAGGGTAAATTGGACTGTAGCAATGTGGATCTTCGAACATCTACATTTATGGTAGGTACAAAACTGTACTATGTTCTTCATCTCACATTGCTGCAGTCCTTACTTATGGGTAGAATCCCAAAGCAACGGGAAAGGGAGGATGGTAAAAATCATAAAGCATTAGGGGCCGCTAAAATGCCCTGTAAAATTGCAATGGCAAATCCAGCCCTAGACTTAGAATAAAGAGGAAGGTGGTAATGTTTAGAAAAGGTATGCACTGAACTCCAAGTAGCTGCCTCCAAAATGTCTTTGTAGCTACCCCCCTTAGAAAGGCCGTAGAAGTAGCAGTAGCCCTAGTGGAATGAGGCCTGATTCCAGCAGGAATCTCCTTACCATGATGGGAGTAACAGAAAGAAATACAAAACCCAATCCATTTAGAAATAGTTTGTTTTGAAACAGGTTTACCCTGTGAACCCAAAGCAAAAGAAACAAACAATTGCTGAGCCTGTCTGAACTCCTTGGTTCTGCTCAAATAATAACGCAACTGCCTGTGAATATCCAAAGTATGCAAAATTTTCTCTCCTTTATTTTGGGGTTTGCATAAAAAGTAGGCAAATGAATAGTTTGATTTAAGGCCACACTAGAAACCACTTTAGGCATAAAGGAAGGATTAGTGCTTAAAGATACCCTATCCTTATGAAAAATCAGGAAAGGCTCCACTGCCATGAGGGCCTGTAATTCAGAAACCCTTCTTGCAGAGGTAATGGCCAACAAAAAAGCAGTTTTCCATGACAAATACTTTAACTCGGCAGTAGCTGCAGGCTCAAAAGGTTGTAGAGTAAGTTTTTCCAACACAAAATTGAGATCCCAAGCAGGAGTAGGAGCTCACGTGGGGTCTTATATTCTTTGCCCCTCTAAGAAATTGTTTAAACCAAGGATGAGAGAATAAAGGAGGGTCACAATCATAGTGAGCAGAAATGGCTGCAGCATGAACCTTTATTGAGGAGAAAGACAAACCCTTGTCCAATAGCTCAGTAAGATATTGAAGAGCAACACTTAAATCAGGTTTGGAGACATCAAGGTCCTTTCCTTTGCTCCAAAAAAAAATCTCCTCCATTTATCAGCGTAAACTTTCCTGGTACTAGGCCTCCTGGCCTCCAAAATAACATTCAAAACTTGTTGTGGAAGCGGAGACCCTCCAGAGTCTAAAACAGAATATGCCAGGCTGTTAGATGCAGAGACTGAATCTTGACATTGAGGAAGTGAGTGTCCTCTTGTGACAAAAGGTGCGGAATCAAAGGCAGAGGCCATGGAGGTTCTCGTACTAAACTCCTCAGTAGTGGGTACCAGTGTTGTCGAGGCCAATCCGGTGCTATCAAAATCATGGTTGGCTTGTCTTGTCTGGCCTTCAAAAGTACCTTGGGAAGAAGAGGCAGAGGTGGAAAGGCATATACATGCAGATTGTTCCAACTGAATGATAGAGCGTCCACCTTCCAAGCTGTGTGATGAAACATTTTTGTGCAAAACTTTGGCAACTGGTAATTTAGTGGAGAAGCGAACAGATCTATGTCTGGAGTTCCCCATAACACTGTCAACTGTTGAAATACATGAGGATCCAATTTCCACTCGTGAGGATCCACTATTTGTCTGCTCAATACATCTGCTAAGGAGTTCCAGCCCGAAAACGCAGGTACCTCCTGCAACTGGGCCTGATAGGAACATGAAGGTAAGCCTCTTTGAGATCCAGAGTAACCATCCAGTGATCTTTTCCCAACAGAGGTAAAAGTTGTTGTAAAGTCAGCATCTTGAACTTTGGAATGTCCAGGTAAGTGTTGAGGATAGATAAATCCAAAATTGGTCTCCACGTGTTCCCTTTCTTTGGAACTAGAAACAGGCGAGAATAAAATCCTAGGCCCACTTCTGACAGAGGAACTGGCTGTATAGCTCCTATTTGAAGAAGTAAAGAAATTTGTCTGTGAGCCTCTATCCTTTGCCGAGGAGAGACGTCTGGCATGCCTTTGAAAGGAGGCATGGTGTGGAAATAGAACTTGTAACCTCGGTTTATAATGTCCAATACCCATTTGTCCTGGGTGACTAAATGCCAATTTTGCTTGAAAAGAGCCAACTTTCCTCCCAAAGGAGCTGCCAGGCAAGAAGAATCTGGCAGCTGAAAATGCAGGTCATTGGGCCTGTTTACGAAAGGACTGACCCCTGCCCTCACCAGCAGATTGAGCAGGCGAACTCCATTGTCTCGGCCTGAAGGTACTCTGAGCTCTGCCCCTACCACGCCTAGATCTACCCCTAGACTGAGAATCAGAAGGGTACGTCCACCCCTTAGTAGGCCAATTTCTACTAAACTTTGGAGGTTGTACCTGCAAAAAATCTTTAACAGTCTGCATAGACTTAGCCTTGTCTTCCATTTTCTTTAAGACAGACTCCACAGGAGGACCAAACAAAACTTCAGACTGTAAAGGGGCATCCAGAATTCTAGACTTAACATGCTCAGACAAATTCTGATCCTTAAGCCAGGCGTGCCTACGAATAACTGAACCAGTGGCAGCCACCCTAGAAGAAGCCTGTAAAGCATCAAAACCACACTGCAAAGAGTGCTTACCCACCTGTTCAGAAACATGCACTAAATCCTGCAATTCTTTACACTCTATGCCCTCTGCCAAAGCATCCACTTTAGATCTTAGCTGAGAAAGTAGGAAATTCTGATACTTCAACATATGAAACTGGCAGTTCAGAGCTCTCATTGCTAAAGTAGAAGAGGTATACACCTTCTTACCCAATCTATCCAAAGCTCTAGCTTCCTTATCCAGAGGAACCGGATTCTTAACAACAGAGGCTCTAACACCCTTAGGCCCCTGACTAATAGTTTCTGGGTCCGCCCTAGGACTCTTATACAGATATTTATGAGCCTCAGGCACCCTGTAATACCTGTCCGGTTTAACTGGGGCAGGAGGCACAGAATCTGGATTAAGGGAAGCTTCCGAGAAAACATCTGAAACAACATCCAAAACCGGAGGTATAGCTAAGGGTCTATGCTGTGGTAAAAACAAGAACTCCATAAGCCTCTTCCGTGAATCAGAGTAATCCTGTCCCTCCCACTTAAAATGCTCCCTCATGGAATGCAGAGTTTCTGAAAATGAAAAATCCTCTGGAGGAGAAGCAGAAGGAGTGGAATCCTCTGCATCAGAATCAGAATAAGGAGGGAAATCTTGAATGTCTTCAGCAGAAGACTCTGAATCATCTGAGGCCTGCTCCAAACTTTCCAACTCTGGCTCCATCCTGGGCCTCTTATCAGGAGGGGGCATAGAACCTCTAATTAAAGTAATCAAATCCTCTGCCATTTTAAGCATGTGCTTTTTAGGCACAGACCCTGAAGAACCAGAACTGACACCAGAGGAAGGCAACACAGACCTGCCCTTAGAAGGAGCCTTAGAAACAGTAGCAGAAGGCCTAACCACCTTAGGCATAGAAGGGAGAATAGTAACCTGAGAGGCCCCTTCAGCCTGACCTGCCTCCTGAGAGGCCACATCTTGTAAAATCAAAGTTTCCCCCTGGGACTCAACAGAAACTTCAGCCGGATCCACCTGTTCAGCTGTAGCTTCTAAAGGTCCGGCGTCCGAAACGGACGAATCATCCTGCCTAGGCTTTAAAGATTTGTCTTTGTGCTTCTTAGTAGAAGCAGGCGTCGGAACATCCGACGGCATATTATAATTACACCTCTTGCCAAAGACTAATCTAGCGCAATCTAACCTCCGTTTTATAGTGCGCTTATTAAACCTAGCACAAAACTGACACCCAACTACGTCGTGCTCCGGTCCCAAACAAGGAATACAAAGCGAGTGGTAATCCCTATGCGGTATCTGTTTCCCACAAGAAATACAATTATTCACTTTTTCTGACATCCGGTAAGTAACTGAGGCAAGAAAAAACAAAAATATTCCCCAACGGGGTACTTAGCCCAACTTGGTATCGGTCTGAAACTCCGAAAACGAAAAATTTCAGAACGCCGAACGGCACTTGCAACGCTGCTTCTGCATCGGACCATGCGGCAAAAAAGACTGAGGATATGACGTCGGTCATGCGCCTTTATACCCTGACGCTCTGATGTCAGATCTAGGCGCCCATGACCGACGTCAGCCTAATACTTTGGTATTCGGGCCGACCGAGGACAGCGGACTACCCATAAGTAAGGACTGCAGCAATGTGAGATGAAGAACATCTGTAGTTTTATTGGCCATTTTGGGTCAATTCCAAACTCCTTGATCTCTTAAAACCCTCTTTTGCGCGGTTTTACGCATAACGCAACATCGGGCAGTGCCGCCTAATTGGGTTTAAACTATTCCTGGCTTCACAAAGTCTGCTCTTCACTTTTTCCCTTAGAACTGCTCTATCTCTCAAATTAAACACCATATTCTCATTCTAAGGCCCCTCACTGGTCCAAATAAGTAATCTTACAAGTTAGCACTAATAAACCATAAGCACTACTTACTCTTATACTCTCTACGATTACCTTGTCCCCTATTGGTCCGTTTTAATTCAGTTCCCTATATTACTCTAGCATGTCCAAAGGTCAGTCAATGGTTTCCTCTCCAGTCCAGCTGGTGAATCTGGGAATTTTGAGGCAATGTTACAACTGTCTCATGTACACGGACAACCCTCTCCTCCTCCAGACAGGTTCAAATATATGTAAGAGATGCAACCATATAGCCAAACTGGAGGCTGAGCTCTCTCATCTCAAAACTGGTGTAACCAGTCAGGAGGAGAAGGTAACCTCACACAACACAATTCCACTATCACATAGTCCCACCACAACAGCGAACCAAACACAAAGACATACTCGGAGGCTCTAAATAAAAATCTACCTAAGCAACAGAGACCTCCAAAGCAGACATCCAAGCAAACGCTACCCCAAAACAAAACACGTACAACACATAGCACACAAAGTCAGTGTGCCAAGCAGTCACAGCCCTTAAGGCTGAATAACACACCTGATACCCTTGTAATAGGTGACTCTATTGTCAGACACACTGACGTCCCGCTCACCAGGCTGAATAAAGAGAAGGTCACAGTGAGCTGCCTGTCGGGCGCTAGGATCCGCCACATACCGCAAGCACTCAGGTCACTCCAAAGCAAATACAAATATGACTCACTCATTGTACATGCTGGCATGAATGACCTGAGACGTACCTCCCTCGACTACATGAAAAGAGACAGAGGAGCTCTCTGATCATGCAGCCCAGGCCGGTATGACCCTGACTTTGAGCAGCATCTTACCCTCACCTGGAATGGTGCCACAGTATAAAGACAAAATGATCGATTTTAACAATTGGCTAAAATTTTGGTGTCATTCAAAGGGGATCCAGTGTCTGTCAGCCTGGGATGACATGCTCGACAAGCCACGTTGCTTCGCTAGGGACGGCTTGCACTTGTCACCCCTGGGCTTTCGGATATTGGCAAAGGCTCTTGCCACCCCCCCATAGTGCCTTTTTAGGCAAGGCTCAAAAGTCAAACCCACCTCCATAGACAGCACAAGGAACAAGAAACTAAGGGTAATGCTGCTAAACGCCAGAAGTCTTAACCTCAAGATGCATGCACTCGAAGCTCTCCTCAGTATGGAGAACATCGATATCTGTGCAGTGACAGAAACCTGGTTCAAGGCTCCAGAGAGCACCCCAGCACTACCAGGTTATACCTCATATCATGCTTTTCGGCCCCAAAACCCGGACCAAACCACAAAAGAAGGGGGGAGTTTCCACATTTATCAAGGATATCCATACCTCCAGGTTAGTGGCAGTGCACGAAGTATCGGAGACCATCCATGTGCAACTGACAGTGGGCAAGACTGCTTTTCAGTTTATACATCCTACAGACCACCCTCTCAAAGTCAGGAATCCCACTCGGCTTTCCTGAAAACATTGGAGAACACCAAGAGCTCTCCGAACACCATTATATTGGGCGACTTCAACTACCCAAACATAGACTGGGAGCATTACTCAAGCCCCAGCACCTTAGCCCAAAAGTTCCTGGAATTTATAAACTCAAATGCTATGGAACAACTAGTCATCACTCCCACAAGAGGGGAAAACATACTAGACCTGATCATTACCAACATGGAGACTCTATGCTCCATACCAGAAGTATATCCCTCATTGGTAAGATCAGACCATAAATTAATTTCACTGGATATCCACATCCCGACCCCACCCCCAGCCCAGAAAACCACAGTGAAAAACTTCTCAAAAGCGAACTTCACACTTCTAAAAACTGAAGTGGAATCCTTCAAGGTCTCAGGGCCAGTGGAAACTACGGCCCAAACTGCAGAATCCTATATAAACGCATTCTACGGACATCTCCAGGAATGCATGGATCATGCTATCCCAAACAAAATCAAGACCCAATCATTCAAAGGCAGGCGTCCAGTCTGGTGGACCCCAGCCATAAATAAACTGTACAACAGAAGGAGGAAGCTACTACATGATAGTGCAAAATCCCTAAAAGGGAAGGCATCTCTGATCAGTACTAGCAAAAAATTACGATCCCTCATAAAATCCTCCAAGGCCAGCTTTGAGAGAAAAATTGCACAGGACACTAAAGACAATCATAAGGCTTTTTTCAGTTATGTTAGGAACCTGGGATGCAACTCCCAGACTTGTTCTGAGTTGATTCTAAATGACAAAAAATACACTGAACCCACAGACATCGCCAATATCCTGGCAGACAGGTTCAGTGCAAACTTCTCCACCCCCTCCCCCCCAAAAGAGCAAGCATCTATCCCGGCAGAGTGCAGCCTCCCAAACATCTCTGATACTCAGGTGAAGGCCGCCCACTCCAAAGCAAAAAACACTGCTTCCATGGGACCAGATGGCGTCCCGGGTTGCATCCTACATGAACTCCAAGAAGAACTAATCCCTCAAGTAAAACTGCTGTACAATCTCAGCCTCACTACATGTGCCCAAAGAATGGCGTACAGCAACAGTGGTCCCACTCCACAAAGGTGGCGCCTCTGCGGACCCTGGAAACTATCGCCCCCATAAGCCTGACTAGCCTAGTATGCAAGGCTATGGAGAGGATTATCATGGAACTCATAAACAAAGGCATTGGGGACCTACAGACACTAGATCCTACCCAATTTGGCTTCATCAAGGGCAGATCCTGCCTTTTGAACCTGGTCGACTTCTTCGAAACAGTCACCAAGGCCATAGATGAAGGGAAGGTAGTCCACACAGCCTATCTGGACCTCGCAAAGGCATTTGACACAATACCCCACTCGGGCATCATAGATAAGCTATCCAGCCTAAATATAAACCCCTATGTCACAAGATGGGTCGCAAACTGGCTCAAAGACAGAACCCACAGAGTCAGAATTGCTGGAGCCATGTCAGACTCGAAACCGGTCACAAGTGGCATCCCACAAGGTTCTGTCCTGGGACCTCTCTTGTTCGATATTTACTTTTCTGAGGTACAGGCCAACGTGGGAGGACTATGGCTCACCAAGTTCGCAGACGACTGCAAACTGGGCGCCATAATCGAGTCTCCAGCTGACACAAACATCCTTCAAAAAGGTCTCGCAGAGACGGATAACTGGTGCCAGAGCCATGGTCTAAAGCTAAATGCCAAAAAGTGTATAGTCATACCCTTTGGCAAAAACAATGTGCCCACAAATTACCACATAGGTGGTAACCCATTAAGTACAGAGAAAGTAATTGGGGATCTGGGGACCCAAGTTGATAGCAATCTCTCTTTTGACAACCACATTGCCAAAGTGGTTAGAAAGACCTTCTACATAGCCCACCTACTCATGAAAGGATTCACATCTAGATCAAGAGAGGTAATCATGCCCCTTTATTCATCCCTCATCAGGCCCATCACAGAATACAATGCCCCCTTTGGGATGTACCTTACCCGACACCTGCAGCAATTAGAAAGACCCCAAAAGTACCTCACCAGGAGGATCAAGGGACTCAAACAGATGCCATATGCTGCTCGGTTAAAAAAACTCCAGCTCTACTCAGTTGCATACCGCCTACTTCGAGGCGATCTATGCCTGACATATAGAGCTATGTCCAACCCAGAATTAATGGACATGCTCCACCTCAGTAAATCTAAATCCCTTAGAGCCACGCGCTCGAGGGACTTGAACCTCAGCACAGAAATAAATAGAACATGCTGGAGGGACAGATTCATAACCCAGAGGCTCCCTTCGCTCTGGAATAGAATTCCAATTCATGTTAGGCAGAGCACCTCACTGACTCTCCAAGAAGAATCTTGATGAGTGGATGGGGGATCGTAGGTTTGTCCCGGGGATTACGTCCATGTCACTATTAGACAGAGGCACAGTAAACTAAACTTTAAAAAGGGCACAGTATACTCAAATCAAGGGGTGGCGTAAGCCAAACACAATCGGGCTAGGCTTATAAATGCCCCAGGGCAGATAGCCTAGTATGAACCTATGAAAGAAAAACCTTGACAATTCTGGCTTTTAGACTGAAGACATGGATTTTTTTAAACAGTAATCTCTCCTACAACAGATTTGTCAAAATGCATTTCAGAAGAGTATCTGTTTCTCTTTCTGACCATCTATAAAGATATCAAAAGGCCAATCATCTTGGGGGAATGAGGGAGGCCATTGTAGAAATTTAAGATTTTCGTTTTTCTTACGTCTGTCCTCAGAAGAGAAATCTCTGGGTAGCCATCCTTTTTAAAATGTATTTGCTTCTCCTAACTGACAAGACTTAAACACATAATCACTCTAACACATCAAAATAATCCAAACATGAAGCTCCCAAGCATACCACAAATGTATGTATGACCATTATGGGGTTATAAATTTAATCACAAAATTCCACCTTTTCTAAGACTGGTTTATCCTTTTTATGAATACTAAAAATACCTAAATCAGAGAAAAGACAATACTAATACTAACAAAACTGCAAGCAGGAGACAAACACCCAAAGCAGATTAAAAAATTGCAAAACAGCAATGAAATTATCATGAGAATAGAGGAAGGCCACAAAACTAAAGGTAAAAAAAGACATGATTGCTTATCAGATTTTGACAGATTCCATCATCCAATCCCAGGAATAATAAAAATGTCCAAAAATGAAAGCTAGAGAGAGACTGCTAAAAAAAAACAGAGGAGTACAGCATTTATGGTAGTAGGAAAGGAGATGGGCCTTGGAAAGCTTTTCAATCTCCAAGCTTTTTCTACAGTGACTAGTCCTACATGCTGAAATGAATGGAATGGATCATGTAAGATACACAAGGAGTAGTAATGAGAAATAAGGAAGGAACCTTTCAATGATGAGCTGACCAGGTATAAAATATATCGGCACTTTCATCTGAAAAAGTTTCTTCAAACTTCAACTTCAATCTTATTACGATGCTTCTTAAACTAAGCACTTGCACAATAAAATTAGTCAAATTTTATCTTATTACTGTCAATAAAAGCCCCTATTAAACACCATTTGTTTGTTCATAGCACAATAAAATTAGCACCAGAAGTACTGACAAAATTATAAAAATAAAATACATACATGACTAACATTTTCAAATTATTAAATAAAAAAAAATCAAACATGAAAAATAAGTAAGATAAAAAGAAAAAGAGAGTAGAAAGTCAATAAAGTAAAGTTGTGTAAGTAAACTTCACATAACTGTAGATGTTTGGATGATCAGTGCAGCAGCAGCCTAGGCTATATTCTGCACAATTTTACAGCTGGTCAACTTCCAAAGCTTCAAGGCACCTTCCACACAATAAAATGTTATTTAGCTCAGCTGAACTGACTAGAAGTCAAGTTTGGGCAAGAAACCTTTCAGTGCTTTCACACCAAGAGAGAGGAAGACACTGCTAGGAAAAAAAAAAAGAAAAAAATACAAGACCACACCCTGGCATAAAAACATACAAAAATAACTGGAGTATGGTGAGGTAGCAGCTACTACAGCAATCATAATTTGAACAGCTAATGCTATGGTAAGTTTGCTTAAACAACTATGTTATATTCATCATTATGATCACTGTGGCAGTAGCGTAAGCTATATGGATAGATTATCATAGCTTAAAAGTTAGGAGATGGAAGAAGGCTCCAGAAGCCCCTGGAGAATAGTCCTAGTAAAGCCTATCCTAGACCTCTGGAAAGAATTTAGTTTATAGTGCTTTGTAGATGTACGTACAGAGGACTGAACTGCTGCTTCTAGAATCTCTTTCCAAAAAGCAGTGGATGGATGAAACCAAGACCCTGACAGAATGAGCCTTGAAACTGCCTGGAATAAGTTTGCTGTGGTGGGAACAAGACAACCATTTGCAAATACTCTGTTTAATACAGGCTATTCTATCATCTTACTTTCACAAGAAATGAACTGATCAGAAGTTCTGAAAAGATTTTGTTCTATCAAGATAGTACTTGAGTTGTCTGTGGACATCCAAGGGATGAAGTATCCTCGCTCCCTCATTTTTAGGTTCTGGAAAGAAGATAGGGAGATGGATAGATTGGCTTAATGTAATCTTGGATACCACCTTTGGCATAAAGGATAACATTTTAAGGGAATCCTCTCTTTGTGGAAAATAAGATAACGTTGAACCACCGTAAAAGCTTGCAACTCACTCTTCTCGCAATGGACAGAGCAATGATCAAGACCGTTTTCCATGTTAAGGACTGCAAGTCAGCCTGATAAGCTAGTTCAAATGGAGCAAGTATTAGCTTCACTAACAAAAAATTAAGAATCCCAAGGACGAGCTACTGGTTTTCAGGGAGACTTCTCATGAAGAACCCCTTACAAAAACATCTCAACTTCAGACTGCAATGAGAGTGGGAGATCAAAGGCAGGATCGATGGCAGACGTGCTGAAATGGTCGAAAGATGAATCTTGATGGAGAAGTAAGACAGGTCATAGGATAGTAACTCACACGAATACTGTAAAAACAGATAAACACTAGCCCTGAATAGGTGATGGTTCATTTGTTGGCACCAACTATAAAACATTTTTCCATTTGCTAATGTACGATTTTCTAGTAGCAGGTTTTCTTGTCTCCTTTAAATACCTGCTGCACATCCACAGGGGAAAAAAAGTGCCTAAAAGGTATTAAAATCCTATCTTCCAGGCAGTCAACTAGAAGTTGCTTGTGGACGGAATTATCAAACACCCCTCATTTTGGGCTAGTAAATCCAGTCTGTGAAAAACATCCCTGTGCAAGAAATGAAAAGGCATGTGCCTGCCAGGCAGAACTGAATTGTGTCAGTTGACTGTTTAGAGAGAGAAGGCAAAATGATTACTTGAGATGTTCCCAACAGATGGATCAAATCTTGGATCCCCAATTCAGTTTCCATTTGTGAGGGTCTACCCTGGTTCGTAGGCTCAGCTTGTCTGCCACTCAGTTGTGTTCTGAATGGATGCAAGAGGTCTGTAGAGTGAGAATGTGCTATAAAGCTAGATCCCATGCTAACACAGCCAGCCTGCACAGAGGGTCAGATCTGGTACTCCTCTGTTTATTTACCACATCACTGTAGTATTTCTGATCACTTGTTGTGGCCCTGGGTCTACAGATGATAAAGGGGACTGACAGCATGATGAACAGCCAACATCTCTTTCATGCTGATGTGCCTTTGCCAATTTGTTTCCAAGTCCTTGCACTTTTACTCCATAGACACAGCTCCCCATGCAAAATATGATGATTCTGTTACAGTTTGTAGAGGGATACTCAGAGAAAAAACAGGAGACCTGGATTCAAGGGTATCTGGTTTCTTCACCAAAACAGTTCTCTTCACAAAAGTTCAATATTGGATCTGAAATATCAAGCTGGTGAAAATGATGGCAACATATTTGTTATCAGGAACCAGTGAATTGTTCTCATATGTAACCTAGCAAAGGGAATCATGAAAATAATAGAAACTATGAACCCTAGTTTCCAGAAGTACGTCTCTTGCAGAAGTTGAATGGACAAGCTCATGAACAATTCCAGGCAGTTCACTTTTTCCTGAGGAAGGAATACCTTTTGCATAGAGGAAACCAGAAGGCAGTGTAGGAATACCATCCTGTGGAAAGGATCAAGGATGATTTCTGAATGTTGTCCTGGGATCTTAGATTGATAAGGATGCTTCTCTCCCATGTAAGGGACTCCTGACGCTGTAAGAAAAACTATGCAAAGATAAATACATCATTTAAATAAGGACAAATGTGAATACCCTGCAGTCTGCAACAGGCTATCACAGGAGCTATACACTGTGTGAAGGAATGATAAGAAAACGTTGGGTTCAGGCGCCTAGGCAGCGAGACATTTCCCTGTGGTATATTTGACTGGGGACACATGGCTGAAGTGACATTCAGCTGCAGAGAAATATGGCTGTTTGCAAATTCCCTGTGGGCAAAGAAAAGCATATGCTGCCATGCCCACAACTTCATTAACTAAATGCACAAGGGGAAAACAATGTCCATGATCCCCAAGGGAACATGAGACAGCAGGCAATATGGCAGGCATCAGCAGGAGGCTGACCAGAGGGCATGTCAGTGGCAGTAAAAATGCAGTGCACAATGGGCAGTGCCTTTATAATTGGAGTGTGTGCACAACTACCCCCTTCACAGTGTCTGGGGAACATTACCTAAAACACATACTAGAGCATAAATGCGACTATAGTATCCTGCAGGATTTCCTCCATGCTGTAGGAAACTTCTATATGTTGTAGTTACATTAGTATGTACTGTACACTGAGCACAACACTCATTACTTCTTCTGCCACCATTCATCTGGTTATTAAAGCTGTGAGCATGGCAGGGTATGCTTTTCTTTGCCCACAAGGAATTTGCAAACAGCCATATTTCTCTGCAGCTGAATGTCACTTCAGCCATGTGTCCCCAGTCAAATGTACCACAGGGAAATGTCTCACTGCCTAGGTGCCTGAACCCGAAAACGTTGTGTGGACATAAAACAGGTTGAGGAATGAGATTGAGAAATGGTCTCCAAAAGGGGTCCTTCTTCAGCATCTGAAAAATTCATGAATAAAACACCTTCACCCCACTGATAGAGGAGAACTGGTGCCGACTCCCACAGAAAGTATTTGGTTGATGAATGAGGATGGGGGGCATCCCCTGAAAAGGAGAGAGATTCTCCCAGTGCCATCTGTAACCTTCTTTAGCAACTCTTGGATCACATTGGTCTGAAACTATCAGATGCTGGAACATGAAGAACCAGGCTCTGGGACAGGTTTAAAGTAGTGACATGGGGGGGGGGGGGGGGGTTGGAATGCTGAAGTACTCATTTGTATTATTGGACTGTCCCGTTTTATGGAAGTTTATTTTTTGTGACGTGCCCGGCCTTTTTCTTTGAACCTTCCTGCCTTTTTTTCTTGCATGTCTGCTAGTTAGAAGCCTACGGAGATGGTTTATTTTGCCTTTTTTGTAAAAAGAAGCAGTTTGTAGCAAAGGTTTTACCAAACTAAGGAGGGCTGAAAAATCTGAGTAACCCTTGTATCAGTTTCCTCTCTTTCAAACTGAGCACTTATGTGGAAAAGGACCAAGCAAAACATCCTTGTTCAAAGGAGTACTTAAAAATCTAAGATTTAACATCTTCAAAAAAAAAAAGTCTGTATATTCACCCAGTTAAACTATCTCATAACACTGCTGCCCTGGACAGAGTCAGCAGAGTCATAAGAACACTTAAGAATGTTTAGCTACCTAAAAACAGTGGTAATCTAGAAAGCTCACATCAGGTCTGGTATCCCACCTGTGATACAGTGGGTGACAAAACTAAACAAGAAACAGGTTACAAAGGATTAGTCCAGACAGAAGTCCTATTACAGGATGAAAGCACTTGTTAATGTGGGATTATAGTTTTCTGGCGCTATCTTACACCTATTTGATGGTGCTTTAAGGTAAAAGTCTAAAGAAGCCTACTTCCAAGATGCATCACTAACACTTGCAGCTGGACAAAATTAGCTGATGCAGTAAAGTTCTCAACACACTTCTCTGACCAGAACATATACTTCTACTGGTAAACTATCTGGACTGTGTGTTTGCCTCCTTTTTTGTTCTTTCAATATTACATCCACTTCTTCAGGGGTGACTTCTGTCACCAAGAGGCATGGCCTCTGTCCAGTTTATATAACTGCAAGAATGCAAAAAAAAATTACTTATTTTCAACATCAAATCGCTGTTCACAGTGGCCTGATTATATAAAATAGCATAATAAACCACAAACCATCAATTATATCAACCACAGCTTTAACAGACATTCCCATTCTAGCATCTTTAAAGTGTATTTTAACCTGCATGGATGCATCACAGTATCTAGTCAGTTAAGTGCATAGATGCATTTGCATCACTCCCATTACATAATTATTTCAGCTATTTTTAAATAAAAAGCATTGCACATTCTTTATTAAACCATGGCCCAAGTAAGTACAGTGTATCCCTTGGCAAAGTCACTGTACAGATAAGAGGTCAGTGATTACACTTTATTGGGTGCATCTCCGCATAAACACAATGGTGTGCCCTTTAATATTTGTTATGGATGCTTCTCACACTTTTCCTATCGGGAAGTTTACTTTCCAACTTCAATAGCACACACAGTGTAAGCAGTGCTTTTTTGAGTTTTTTTTCTTTTTCTTCACAAAAGCACTGTTTGAAAATGTTCACAAATGAAGTGAAAATGCTGTTAGGCACTTTGTGCGCTACATGACAAAGTGCCAAAGTAAAAAATTGTATATGACCAATGCAGTTTCATTTTAAATATAGTCATTTCTACAAGACTACAGCCTATTAGACCTAAGCTTTAAAACTAGAAATTGTTGACTGAAGAATAGATTCAACATTGCTTAGCTTAAGTGGCCGCATGGTCAGATGCACCTTACAGTCCATCAATTTATCAGTCTTTTTCCCAGTATCATGCACTTCTTTCTCTGCTCCAACAGCCTTGGTTAACAGCAGGAGCCACAGTTATTTTTGAAACACCAGTGGTCTTCGGTAATTTGAGGGGGTTGCATATGCTATTAAAGTATTCACTCACTTTTTTAAGCAGCTCATACTGCCCAAAGAAGGGGAAAACAGTGGGTTTTCATGAAAGTCAGTAGACCTGCAGAACAGTTTTCACGGTCAAATCACCACACATTCACACAAAATGTACCAACTTGTACGGTTCAAAAAACTCAGCACTGAAAAAGTTCTCACATGCCCTTCCTATGACACTGTTGCCTTCATTGTCAGATTAGCTAGCTACAGAACTTCCTATACAAACTTACATCTAGCTTCCACAATAGAAATGCTCTATGCATCAGTGGTCTGCTCATCTCAATCTCTATAGATAGCTGGAGGTTCTACAAGTCCCTCCCCCTCTCTCTCCAGCTAGAACCTGGGTTTTCATAACTGACTCACCTTGAATGCAAAGCTCTCTCAAAACAGGGCTACACAAAAGCCGAATTTCAGCTTCAGTCTCATTAAGAATCCTCACTAATCCCAGAAATAAACCTTCTGGTACGCCCCATTCTTCCTCATCATTCACCTCTCTTTATAACCGCTTTTATGCTGCAGCCAATCTTTACCCTTACAATAACTACAAAGAACCACACTTTCTTCCAGTCCCTGAACGGCCTCCCTATGCCCCTTTTCTATCCACGGACATAGGTCTTACAAGCAATAAATATGGCCCCTGTTAAAACAAGTGCCTCAACACACACAGAACAGAATTCTTTCTCTGCTTTGTATGTACCTCGCTATACTTCCTGCACAGTATATAAACATAAGCATCTTTTTAATAAAAGTCTGGTAAATATTGCTTTAAAGAATATCTTTGTCATGCCATAGCTGCTTATAGAAAATGAGCAGTCAGCCTCTTGCTACACCTATATGCTTACAAGCAAATAAGTACATCTCCTTGTATTTTGTTACATTACATTTTGTAATGTTGTCTGTACTATGAATTATGCTGCAAGAGAACCTACCTTGGTGCCTCATTGTGAACATATTTAAACCTGAAAGTTCTAACAGAAGCTATGAACTGCAGCATTCAAAAATGCTAAATGAAGACAGTCAAAAGCATTCAGCTCTTAATTTTAGCTATAAATGCAATGCTCAAGTTTAACGCATTAAACTGTGCATGTGATAAGAAAAAAATGTTAACATCCTATGATACAATTTTGCTTTTTTAATCAGAAACTATCAATACAAGTATTATTGATGCAACACTTTAAAAAGTATGTAACCTTCACAAAACACACAAATGTTTTGCTTAGTCTCTCCCTTTCACCCTCAAGGCAAACTGTGAAACAGTTTGGTGCCTTGGTCCTCCTGAGAAAGAAGTATTTTGCATTTCATTAAGTATTCGTAATGAAATGGCCTCACATTGCCTTACAGGGAATTTTCAGCAATCCCCCAGAAGAATCAGCTTCAAGGTAGATGCACTCTTATGCAAGTAAAAATGCATTCCAATTCTTTTGCAGTGAATAGTTGACTGCACAGACCACAGATGTTATACAGTGCTATTTCACCATCTGGTGGCAGGCATGTGAATTGACATAAGGATATTTCAATTTTTTGCAAAGTAAATTAGAGAGTTATTGTGTCTTTCGGCTTTTCCCGGTTAGGGGTCGCCACAGCGGAACTCCGGTCCGCTAATAAAAATGGTATATAATCTGGAAGTTAATCAGGTGAAATCTAACCACAGGGTCATGACAAAATCAAACCAAGGTCTACAAGATAAAAGGCACAAACCTAACTCTCTGAACAATACTAACCAAGACAGGCTTACGCAGAAATCACCCGTGTCTCATAATTATCTTCAAAACAATACAAAAATTCACAGCTAAACTTTTCAGGAAACAGTCTTGACGTTTGCCCTTCACATCTGTGAAAGACTTGCTTACCAAGTAATTTATAACTACATGAGCAGTGTTTTGCTAGAGACGATTTAATGAGGTAATCAGAAAACTCTACTTGATGCATGTATAGTTTATTTACATTTGGTAACTGGGTAAGTTAGCCGATTCAAAGACCATTTCCTATCATGACCCCCCCCCCCCCAGCCACATGGCTAAGGCAATACATATAACAGCTGTCATAAGGATAGAGCAAAGATTTAACCATTGAATTAACAATACAATATTGAGTTATGCATAAAATATCATGAGTAAACACATAGAAGGATGAATTCAAATCATAAAAATAAAACGTATTCACCCGCTACCCGGGCTCACTAGAAACCACACACAGAACTTAGTGCAGAAGCACTTTCTTCCTACAAACACAATACAGCAAGTAATCAGAGGGGCAAGGTTAGAGTGCATTAATGCATTCTCTGAAGAGCTTAAACTGCTGCATCAGTTTGAAGCATCTGAAAGGCAAAGGTCCTGTTCAAATTCATCCCTAAAGTGCGTGCTTCAACTAGTCACCAAACCTACACCCTCTAGTCTGCTCTACCCCAATGAACAACAAAGACACTGAAGCAGGTGAGAACACCGAGGACTGGCCAAGGTTCTGAAGGATTATCTTTTCCCCCATACATAATTAAAAAACACAGAGGGCAAAGTATATGAAACCACACACATTTTTATTTACACAGAGCACGTTAAAATAAACTGCACAGTACTAAATAAACAAGTACTTGAACTAACCTTTCAGATCACTGTTCTAGCTACACCACTAAGTTGTTAAAGTAACTGCGAACTGGCCAACGGTTTGAAGCAATGTTGTTTATACAGAACTACTCGTTTAAAACAGTCAAAAAAGAGAAATAAAGTAAAATAAAAATAAATGTGGAGTCACACACTCTCTTTGTTCCTACTGATATGTTTGCATATATCCCATATGTATGAGGAAGAGATGATGTTTCAAAGCCTTTCTTCAATACCCAAGTGGCAGGTTTGACAGTCCTAAATGAAACACTTCTTTAGTGTTATATTTGTGGACGCTGGCAGGACATTTACTTTCAAATACTTCTAAATGATATACTGATTCCTCTGAGTTCTGGTTCAGACAGTACGTCAGGCATTCTTTTTTTCTTTTTCCTTCGTCTAATTTTATAAGCATACATATATTTGCTTTTGCTTACTTTGAAGGCCAGATTAGATTTACAACAGTAGAGGTCCAGGGTGAAAAGCTCATAGGACAAAAACAAAGTTAAAGAGATGCAAATAACAATAAATCATTTACAGTGCAGGTCATTTTTACAAGACTCAATTGACGGTGTAAAATAAATTTAATACTATAAATATATACGTGTGACATGTGGAGTGAAAAAAATGTGAAACGTGCCTTTAAAAGAGCTGCAGCATGGAATATGTCCAGTTTGTTATGTGAGAGGATTGATTCTAAATTCATAGTATAAAATTACATCTCTCCCATAGTGTGTTTGTCTTAGGAGCAAGTGGTCATCAGTATATATGAGGCAATTACTACATTGCCTCAGGATGCCCACTGTCAATCAGGCTGGCTGGAGAACTGGTTGGAAATTGACTGTCCATTATGGCAGGTTTTTACAGTAACTACTATTGGGAGTGAGCTAGTTTAAGCAGATTTTGCTCCAGGATTAACAAAGAGGCTTATTCTTTTGAAGACTATGGGTGAAAACTAGGGCAATGCTTCTCAGTGCGCAAGCTTAGAAGGGTTCACTAACAGAGGTCTATGAGAAAATTGTCTTTCAAGGCATTTGTATCTATATAGGGCACCACTAAACCCCGTTGTCTGGTAGGCAGCTACACACAAGTGCGAGGCTTAAATACAGGTGAAATTAAACACCTTTATGCTAAAACTACCAGTGTGAAAGCACACACTCAGCTTTCCTCCAGTAAATCACTAATTCAGGTGAGGCTCAGACTACACACTTTTGCCACCAGGGTGCAGGGCAGGACACTCAATGTAAGATGGCTTTAATAGTGCTCAAGTATAACAATACAATCTAGATTCAGCAGATTTGAATCTAGTCTATGCTATGTGCTAGCTTCTTAAAGCAACAAAACAGCTTTTTTAAAGTCCAGAAAACTACAGTAAAAATCAGCAAAATTATAAAATAGTCAGCAAAGTACAAAGGAAACCAACAAGGTACTTATTTTTTCAACTTTAGCAGTGGATGTTTTGGATTTCAGCAGAATCTCTCCAGACCTCTGGCAAAAGTCTTCAAATGTTGAGCAACTTCGGTTAAATGAGGGTAAGCCCGCGCAAATACAAGGCTTAAATATAGGTGAATATAGGGTGGCTTAATAGTTAAGGTATTTGCCTTACAAATACAAGGTGCAGGGTTTGAGTCTCACAAGGGATAATTGGCTAAGCGTTAAATGGCTCGCAAGGGCAGTTAGCTTAGTATAATCTATGAACCTATAAACTACCAATGGGAAAGCAAACAATGAGCTTTCCTCCAGCAATCTCCAACTCAGATGAGGCTCAGACTACACACGTCTGCCACAATGGTTCAGACAGGGCCCTCCTAATGTACCTGAAAGACACATTTGGAATTTAGATCTGTGAGTTAGGCTTGATCAAAGTCTATGGCCTGGGACTTTTTTTAAAGGCATCATATACTTGGAAAGGTTGAAACAGACTAATACTGTATGAAGAAAAAATAGCCACAGGCACTCTTTTTTTTATTTCAGACTGAGTTAATACTTTTTACTTTCCTGTGACTTGAAAAATGTGTTTTATTGAAGTCCTGCCCAAAGTATTTTCTTGCATCCCACACTGGTGGGGATTGCAGGCAGTTATCCAGAGACTTGCCATTCTCAAATCCTTGCAGTATCCCTGATGACCAAGTTACAAACCATATTTGGGCTACTAAATTCCCTACCGCACTTAACTGCCATGGTCCAAGTTTGGCTCCTGGGAACCCCTGCCACAGAGAAATTACTATAAAGAGTGACAGTTTGACACTAACAAAAACCTGCCATAATTACATCAACTATTTGTGCTGCAAAATGTAGCTGTCAACTCCAAGACTGCAACTACTATGAAGGAAAGAAGAGTTGTGTAAAATCTTACCATAACCTGAGCTGTCCTCTTCCATGTTGCAGTCCCACATACCCCGCAGTGACTAGAAGCTTTTGTATACTGGCCGGATGTTTGGGTAGCAAGAGAAGAAAACCCAAGAGTTTGGAATACTGCAACATGAGAACAGAAGGACATCTAACAGGAAGGATGTCTTGGAATTCTCTTTAGTGGCTGTCGAGCACTATGTCATTACAGAAAACTGAAACTGAGTAGACTAAGCAAAAATCCTGTCATCCCAATGGACAGAAGAGGTACTTAAAACACATATGTACATGGAGGAATGGATTAAATGGACTGTGGAAAACATATGAAAAGAACTTTTGGCTAGAAATGCCCCTGCCCCAGAAGTGCAAGACAGAAGTCAGCACAGAGACTTCAACACAGATAGAAAAACAGAAAAAAAATGGGGTCTTGAGTTAGGACTTCCACAACCAAGTGAAGGTGGTAAATACTAAAACTGACAAATAAAAAAATATAGAGTTCAACACACTTCTAGCGTAAAACTGAGAATTCAAGTCGAGATGACACTAAAAAGACAGATGAGTAACTAAAAGAAGAAAAATGGAGATAAATGTTGTCTTGAAAAGTACAGTTTTGTACCTACCATAAATGTAGATGTTCGAGGATTCCATTGCTGCAGTCCTGACTATTGGGTATAGTCCGCGTCCCAGTCGGCCCGAATACCAGAGTATAAGGCTGACGTCGGTCAGGGCGCATTAGACTGACGTCAGTACGTCAGGGTACTAATGCGCATGACCGACGTCATATCCTCAGTCTTTTCTTGCCCCAGATGTCAGAAGACCCTAAAAAGACAAGCCCCAAAAAACCTGCACCAAAAACATGTACAATATATACAACCATATATACAAAAATATAAGCATGTAAACTCACCTACACAACCACCCCTAAATACAGAGGGGAAGGAGGGAGGGTAAATTGGACTGCAGCAATGGAATCCTCGAACATCTACATTTATGGTAGGTACAAAACTGTACTATGTTCTTCGTCTTCCATTGCTGCAGTCCTGACTATTGGGTAGAATCCCAAAGCAGAGGTAAGGGAGGCTGGCAAATTACAAAGTAGTAGGAGCTGACAACATGCCTTGTAAAACAGCTGTGGCAAAACCAGCCCTAGACAGAGTAGATAGGAAGGTGATAATGCCTAGAAAAAGTATGCACTGAACTCCAAGTAGCTGCTTCCAGAATATCCTTAGTTGCCACCCCCCTTAGAAATGCTGTTGAAGTGGCAGTAGCCCTAGTGGAATGAGGCCTAATCCCAGCTGGAATCTCCTTGCCATGATGGGAATAACAAAATGCAATGCAAAAGCCAATCCACCTAGAAATAGTTTGTTTTGACACAGGCTTGCCCTGAGAACTCAAAGCAAAAGAAACAAACAACTGCTGAGACTGCCTAAAATCCTTAGTCCTGCTTAAATAATAACGCAATTGCCTGTGCACATCTAAAGTGTGCAAAATCTTTTCCCCTTTATTCTGAGGATCTGCAAAACACGTAGGCAAATGCATAGTTTGGTTTAAAGCCACACCAGAAACCCCCCTTGGCATAAAAGAAGGATTACTTCGTAATGATACCCCATCCCTATGGAAAAACAAAAGGGCTCTACTGCCATAAGGGCCTGCAACTCAGACACCCTTCTTGCAGAAGTAATAGCCAACAGAAAAGCAGTCTTCCATGACAAATATTTCAATTCAGCAGTAGCTGCAGGCTCAAAAGGTTGTAGAGTAAGTTTTTCCAACACAAAATTGAGATCCCAAGCAGGAGTAGGAGCTCTACGTGGGGGTCTTATATTCTTTGCCCCTCTAAGAAACTGCTTGAACAAAGGATGCGAAAACAAAGGTGGGTCACAATCATAGTGAGCTGAAATTGCTGCAGCATGAATCTTTATGGAAGAGAAGGACAAACCTTTGTCCAGTAATTCAGTAAGATATTGAAGAGCCACACTCAAATTAGGCTCAGAAATCTCCAAATTCTTTGCTGTACTCCAAAATGAAAATCTCTTCCATTTGTCCGCATACACCTTCCTTGTACTAGGTCTTCTAGCTTCCCTGATCACATTTAAAACTTGTTGAGGAAGTTGAGACCTGCTGTGCTTCAACACAGAATATGCCAAGCTGTTAGATGAAGAGAGTGTAGCTTGACATTGAGCAGATGACCGTCCTTCTGAGATAACAGATGAGGAATCAGAGGTAAAGGCCATGGAGGCTTCTTTACCAGACTCCATAGTAGTGGGTACCAGTGTTGCCGAGGCCAATCTGGAGCTATCAAAATCATCCTTGGCCTGTCCTGTCTGACCTTTAACAGTACCTTTGGAAGAAGAGGCAGAGGTGGAAAGGCATAAACATGAAGATTTCTCCAACTGAAAGACAGAGCATCCACTTTCCAAGCTGTGTGATGAAACCCCTTTGTGCAATACTGTGGCAGCTGGTGGTTTAGTGGGGAAGCGAACAGATCTATGTCTGGAGTTCCCCATGACACTGTCAGTTTCTGAAATACATGAAGATCCAGTTTCCACTCGTGGGGATCCATGATTTGTCTGCTTAACACATCTGCTAAAGAGTTCTGTGCTCCTGGCAGAAACCTTGCCTGAAGAGTTAGTTGCAGGCTTAGTGCTGTCTCCTATAAAATCATTGCTTGCCTGCATAAAGGATAAGAATGTGTTCCCCCTTGCTTGTTGATGTACCACATGACAGTTGTGTTGTCGGTTAGAATCAACACCTGCCCTGGAAGAAGTAACTCCTTGAAAGCCATTAATGCAAACTGGACTGCCAACATCTCTTTCATGTTGATATGTAGATGCTGTAGTTTGGCAGGCCACTTGTCTTGTATCCACTTTCCATCTAGATGAGCTCCCCAAGCTATGTCCGAGGCATCTGTCGTTAAGATCTGACTTGCCTCTGGCCGGGTCACAGAGAGTCCCTTGTTTAGGTGACATTCCTGAGCCCACCACAAAAATTCTTTTTGAAGGCAAGGTATTATTGGAATGACAGTGTCCAAATCCTGGCAGTGCTGTGTCCATACATTTTTGAGATACCATTGTAGCTTCCTCATATGCAGTTTGGCATTGGGAAGCACCAGAATACAAGATGCCATGAACCCTAATGCTTGAAGGACTGTCCTTGCAGTCAGCACGGACTGATGAGATAGTTGATGGAAGTAAAGTGACAGACTCTTTTGTTTGTCCGGGGTTAAAAAGGCCAACTGGGCTGCTGTATTCAGTCTCACACCCAGAAAGCACATGTCTTGAGAGGGTACTAGACTGGACTTTATTTCGTTCACAGAATACCCTAGGCATCTTAGCACTGCTATGACATATTCCAGATGCTGTAGAAGATCTTCCTTTTCTTGAGCCAGAATCAGGCAGTCGTCCAAGTAAGGATAGATTTGAATTCCTTGTAGCCTGAAGTAAGCTATCACTGGAGCCAGAACCTTTGTGAATACTCTGGGCAGTAGATAAGCCAAAGGGCAATGCAGAGAACTGATAATGAGAATTTCCAGCTCGAAACCGCAGATACTTCCTGCAACTTAGCCTTATAGGCACATGAAGGTAAGCTTCCTTGAGATCTAAAGTTACCATCCAGTGATCTTTGCCCAGCAGAGGTAGAAGCTGTTGTAGCGTCAACATCTTGAACTTGGGAATGTCCAGAAAAGTGTTGAGGATAGATAAATCCAAAATTGGTCTCCACGTGTTCCCCTTCTTTGGTACTAGGAACAGGCGAGAATAAAATCCTAGGCCCCTTTCTGATACAGGAACTGGCTGAATGGCCCCTATGTGAAGCAACTGAGAAACTTGCTTGTGAGCCTCTTTTCTTTGTGGAGGAGGAACATCTGGCATGCCTTTGAAAGGGGGCATAGTATGGAAATAAAATCTGTAACCGTGGTGAATGATATCCAACACCCATTTGTCTTGAGTAATTAAATCCCAATTTTCTTTGAAAAGAGACAGTCTTCCTCCCAAAGGAGCTGCCATACGTGAATCTGCTGGCAGCGGAAAAGACAGGTCATTGGGTCTGTTTACGAAAGGACTGACCCCTACCCTCACCAGAAGTCTGAGCAGGAGAACTCCCTGTTCTAGGCCTAAAAGTACCTTGAGCCCTGCCCCTACCACGTCTAGACCTACCCCTAGACTGGGAATCATAAGCAGGATATGTCCACCCCTTAGCAGGCCAATTTCTACTAAACTTTGGAGGCTGCACCTGCAAGAAATCCTTAACAGTTTGCATAGACTTAGCTTTGTCCTCCATTTTCTTTAAAACTGCTTCCACAGGCGATCCAAACAACACATCAGACTGTAAAGGAGCATCCAAAATCCTTGTCTTAACATGCTCAGCTAAATTCTGGTCCTTCAACCAGGCATGCCTGCGAAGAACAGAACTGGTAGCAGCCACCCTCGAGGAGGCCTGTACAGCATCAAAACCACATTGCAAAGAATGCTTACCCACTTGTTCAGACACATGAACCAAATCCAGCAACTCTTTACACTCAATACCTTCCGCCAAAGCATCCACCTTAGATTTCAATTGTGAAAGGAGATAATTCTGATATTTTAGCATGTGAAACTGGCAATTTAAAGCTCTCATGGCTAGAGTGGAAGAAGTATACACTTTCTTTCCCCACCTATCCAAAGCCCTTGCCTCCTTATCAGTGGGAACAGGATTTTTAACCACAGAAGCCTTTACACCCTTAGGCCCTTGAGAAATAGTTTCTGGGTCCGCCCTAGGACTCTTAAACAAATATTTATGAGCTTCGGGCACCCTATAATACCTATCAGGCTTAACAGGAGCAGGAGGCAAAGAGTCAGGGTTCAGGAAGCCTCTGCAAAACATCTTCCACCACATTCAACACAGGAGGAATAGCTAAAGGCCTATGCTGGGGTAAAACAAAACTCCCTAAGCCTTTTCCTGGAATCAGAGTAATCCTGGCCTTCCCATTTAAAGTGCTCCCTCATGGAATGCAGAGTCTCTGAAAATGAGAAATCCTCAGGCGGAGAAGCTGTAGGAGTGGAATCATCCACATCAGAATCAGAATAAGTAGGAAACTCCTGTATATCTTCCACAGAAGATTCTGAGGCTTCTGAACACTGTTCAAAATATCAAACTCGGTTCCACCCTAGGCCTCTTATCAGGCGGGCATAGAACCCCTAATCATAGTAATTAAATCTTCTGCCATTTTAAGCATATGTTTCTTAGGTACAGAACCCGAAATGCTAGGAGAAGCCCCACTGAAGCTGAAGTAGGCCTACCTCGCAAAGAAGGTTTGGCAACAGAAGGAGAGGCCCTAACTACCTTGGGAAGAGGGGAAGAACAGTCACCTGAGAAGCCCCTCAGCCTGGCCTACCTCCTGAGAAGGCACATCCTGTAAAGTATAGTTTCTGCCTGGGACTCCATGGAAACTCCTGGCAAAACCTCCGGCTCCACTGAGCCTTCTAAAGAACCGGCGTCCGGGACTGCCGGTTCCTCAACCCTAGGCTTCACAGTTTTATCCTTGCGCTTCTTGGAGGCGGCCGGAGCATCCGACGGCATTTTATAATTGCAACGCTTCCCAAACACTAACCTGGCACAGTCTAACCTCCTCTTAATAGTGCGTTTATTAAACCTAGCACAAGAGCGGCAACCAACAACGTCGTGCTCAGGCCCTAGACAAGGTATACACAAGGTATGATAATCCCTATGAGGTATCTGTTTCCCACAAGAAATACAGTTATTCACTTTTTCTGACATCCGGTAAAATACTGAGGCAAGTAACAACTAAAATATTCCCCAACGGGGTACTTAGCCAACTCTGTTTCGGTCTGAAACTCCGGTTTCGGAAATATTTCAGTACGCCAACCTGCACTCGCAAAATTGCTTCTGCATCGGACCATGCGGCAAAAAAGACTGAGGATATGACGTCGGTCATGCGCATTAGTACCCTGACGTACTGACGTCAGTCTAATGCGCCCTGACCGACGTCAGCCTTATACTCTGGTATTCGGGCCGACTGGGACGCGGACTATACCCAATAGTCAGGACTGCAGCAATGGAAGACGAAGAACATCATACTTGGCAAAGAAGGGGTAACACGGAGAAAGATAAAAAATAGAGTGGGTGGTACCTACTCACACTAAAGTAGAGAGCCTGTAACTCAGAAGAAAAGAGTACTCGGGAGACTTGTACAGATAGTAAAGCAGAAGTTGATTTTGCTTAAAACTACCCTTTGCAGGAGGGGATACAAAGTTACATGCCACAATTGTTGGAAAAGCTACACCCTTCCACCTCAAGGCAAGTTTCTGAAGAAAATAAACCTGAGTAGTAGACTTGCAGATAAAGCAAACAAATTAATAGATCAGTACAATGGGAAGTTGGACAACAGAGAATATAAATCCAAGATGTTTCTATTAATTCTAACCCCTTGTTTGATGGGAAATTTGACCTCTTAAATGAGTAATAAGGAGAAAAAATGTATACCAGCTACTAATACACAAACCTTATACAACACTATTAATAAAGTTAGTCCTATAATCATATGCTGCGATGTCCCCTGGAGATGGACAAAACCAAGGCAAGAGTACAAGTCATGCTTTACTGGCTAGGCATAATGAGAGTGAAAACTTGTGTGCTCCTTGTGGCAAATGCCAGAAAACTGCAACCCCATCCTTTGTACAAGTGTCACTTGAATTAAATGCTTACCAATGAAGTGCCATTTAAACGTACTGCTATGGGCATAGTGGGGTCTCTAGTAAATTGCTGTAGTGAGTATCAGTTTATGCTACTAATAAAGGCTATGCTATTAAATTTAAAGCAGCAATGCCATTATGCAAAGTTAACATTAAGACTATCGCCAGAAAACTAGTACTGTTACTCTACACCATAGGTAACCCTACAGCAATACTAACCAAGGCACTCCTGTTATTTTGAGGTTATTGCAAAAATTGTCATTGCTATAAAGTCAAACAGTTGAAGACAGTCTACCATTCTCTGTCTGACGGATTAGTAGAGAGGTATAATAAAATACTCTACTAATCCATCAGTAAAGAGGTTTAATAACAGTGAACTCAATGATAAGGAACGTTATTAATGCAAATACTAATAATTGGGACCAGTTGAAGTTCACACGACAGACCATGGAGTCTTTACCTGAAGTGTATCTAGTGGAATCCTTGTCAGGATTACAAAAGCAAGTAGTAACAGAATGTATAAAAAAAATAAAATAAAACGGTGTTTTCAGAAATGTCTATAAAACAAAAAAATGACAGAACATAACATCGAGATGATGCCTGGATGAACTTTAGAATGGTACACTGAAATTTTTATGTTACTTTCTTTGCAACTAGGGTACATACAGTGTTTAAACTAGATGAGACAGGTGTCAGAGTGACTGGAGGAGCACAACAGTGCTAGCTCCTAAAAATGATAGGAGTACAGGATTTTGTAATGACTAAGAAACTGAATATTTCAAATGCTGATGGTATCCAACGCCCAGAACTGATGAGCTGTCAGAGAACCTATAGCAAGCCAGACACTTGACAACACTAGACTTCACAAAGGCATATACCCATTTATCCCTCTGCCAAAAGAGCAGCTTTTCTAATCCCTGACATTATTTCAGCACACACGGTTACCATTAGGCCTACATGGAGCCTCAGTTATCTTCTGCAGACTGACGAATAAAGTACTGAAACCTCACTTCCAACCATATTGTTGCACAAACAAGTGTTCATTCACTCAAAGAACTAAAAGTCTCATTTACCAAAAGGGAAGCTGTGCTTAGAAACTAAAGGAAGGCCAGCCTACGAATGTTAAGTAAATTTGGCATGACAAAAACTAAGCATTGGGGATATATCTTAACAGGAAGAGGGGGTGCCAAGTCCACAAGCAGAAAAAAAAAAAACAGGAGAACATATAAAACTGTCCTATTCTTTCCACTAAAAGGCAAGTAAAGGCTTTTCTTTGACTCAGTGTGTACTACAAAAAGTTTGCCTAATTTTGCAAATATTGCTTGGCCTTTGACAAATCTTGTAAGACAGAAAGTAAGTCCATGCCAAGATGTACTAATCAGTTGAGACAAACAGAAGGATCTTGTGTTCTGAACCTGTATTAGTGATTCCTGATTTTACTAATTTACCCTATATGTTGAGGCAGACTGCCCTGCCCCAAACTTATTTCAACATCTTCAAAACGAGGAGCCTCTTGTGTTCTATACCAGCAATACTCTGAGTAATGATGAAAGAAGATAATCATCCAATGAAAGAGTTTCTAGCAATAAACTTGACCTGCTATACCCTGAAGTATTGTTTGTTTTGTAGACACTAGAATTTGGAGACAGAGCACACCCCCTTACAATGGTTAAGTAGGCAGACCGATGGTAATATGAAGATGTATTGATGGCCACTATCCCATAAGCTCTTGCAATACACAAATCACATGAGTTCTCAAGGAGCCATAACCCAATGCTGCAAGTCTAAAACCTCTGTTTTTGCATTAGGAGGTGCACTGTAGTGACATATTTCCTGACCAAAAATGTGTAATGTGCCTTTAAGTGTGCTGCAATATATTGTGTGGGAATATTTTCAAAACAGTCAGATAAACAGTATGTACTACTTTAACAAGGCTTTGAGTGATAATATCGATATAAAAGGAAGTAAACTGGATGCCTATTATCAGTAAATTCTTACAGTGTGAGCGAGTTGGAGCTTGCCTGGGAGATAAAAGCATGAATGGTAACAGCCTACTAAGGGGTCAGCGTGTGTTATTATGCCTGAAACATATAAAGCTAGAGATGTGACTGAGTCCTAACTGAGGCCTGCAGCTCGTGTCTTTTTTAAAAGCATGCTGTACTTGCAAAGACTGAGATACTGTACTAATTGATGGGGAATGAACAAAGGTACTCTTGTTTTTGTTTCAAGCCAAGTGGACTACTGAAGTACAGTTGTACAAGCTGAATGTACCATGAAAGGAGATGTTCAAATGATCACTGCTGCAGCAGTCTTAACTACATGGGTTATATCCCGCATAGGAAATAGCCGGACAGCTTCTAAATCGGTCATGCAGATCAAGTTGAGTTGACTAAAGATTTGGGGACCAAGCCCTTTAGTGCTTTCATGCCAACAGACAGAGTGAGGCTGAGCTCTGAAAGGACAATGTTAGGAACAAAAAAAAAAAATGTCCACATCCTGGTATAAACAACACACCAGAAAAGTGTGATGGAGGGAGGGAGTAGCTACGGCATCATCAATCATTCAAACATCTTCTGTTATGGTAAATTTACTTACACAACTACATTATATTTATCATATTGATCACTGCTGCAGTAGCCATATGGGTAGAGTACCACAGCTTAATATATTTGGAAGGTGGAAGGAGAAAGGTACTAGCAAAAGCCTGATCTAGACCTAGAGAAGGAATCAAGTGTGTAATGCTTTGTAGAAGTAAGTACAGGGGATCAAGATGCAGTTTCTAGAATACACCTAGAATCCAATCCTTTCCACACAGCCACAGATGATGCCAAGGCCCTGGTAGAATGGGCTTTGTCCCTGCCTGAAACAGTTGTCTTGTGGTGAGTATAACAAAAGGCAGTAGCCTGAGACAAGCATGTGAAAAGAGACTGCTTGAACACAGGCTATCCCTTTCTTACCTTCACAAGAAATAAACAATTAAGTTGAAGATCTGAAAAGATCTAGTACTGTCAAGACAGTGTGCAAGTAGTTTGTGGACATCAAGGTATGGAGTATAGTTTCTTACTCATTTTTGGGTTCAGGCAAGAAAACAAGATGATGGATAGTTCATCTTAAAGCAAACTTGAATACCACTTTAGAACTTTAAAGAATGACTAATTCTCAAAGAAACCCTGTCCTGTGGAAAATGAGATAGGGTTGACGCACCATAAGAGTTTGCAATTCAGATACTCTTCTTGCAGAGGTCAGTGCAATCAGTATAAACAAGTAGTTAATGTACTTAATACCAAATGTATTAACAAGTAGCTTGCAGTCTCCCTTAGACTAAATTTTGCAAACAAATATCAATAGAATTTTGGGGGGTAAGATACAAGTAGTTCTGTTTTTGTAAAGGGATAGGACTATTTATGCTTTCTTTCTAACTTTCACATTTATTTTAAGATATGGGCTTGAATGGTCACTTTTTAAATCCCTGTAGTGCTGTGCATATAGCAAGTACTTTTCTTTGCTATTCATTTTATTTGCTGACTTCAAGTACGCATTGAATAGGAAAATGCTAAAGTTCGCAGATTGACTTTACCAGAGCATAACTGCAGAACAGCAGCTTCCACGTACATCTTACTTACTAGTGGCAGCTGCAATGTGGTACTATTATTAAAACTTGGAAAATGAACTTTAGATAATAGCAAGGCTGAATGGTCATTCTACATTATAAAGGAGTATATTAACTAACACACAGGCTTGAAAAATGAGTACCTAAATATACCAGCCACAACAACATTTTTACAAGTAACCATTCTAATATTAAACAAACAATAATCCCCGAAAGGGTGTGTGTTAATTTTTTAAGTACGACATTGTTTTTTTAATACATTTTTGATGTAAAATAGGTTCTCTGCCTAATGTTTCAAACTTGCTGTAGTATATATTAATGGTGTCGGAAGAAGCTTTTTACATTAAAAAGATACAAAAACATATGTTGAAGCTAAGAGGTCGAGAGGCATTCCTCTCAAACTCTTAGAACAAGAAATCTGGACAAAGCCATAAATAATGGGGGAACAAAGGCCCCAAAATAGGGAAAATGTTTAAATATTGCTTTTACAAATACAGAAAGTTGATACAGTAACAGGTTTTGCATTACCATGCATTTTCTGAAGGGAGTGATGTCTAAACTTCAAATGTCTGTCATTTTCTGACTTCAATTCTTAATGCTTTTGCCAGCGATTTACTAGAAAACTAAAATTTATGGGGACCATGCCAAAAATATGAGGCAAATAACCTTGACATTCTGCAAAAATCTGTACAGTTGAGAGGTATGTAGATCTTTGCTGCTGCTGTCAGGGATCTCTCACTCTTCATACTCTCTCTCACACACACACAGGCATACGCACACACACATGCACAAAGGCACGCACGCACACGCGCACACAGGCATACGCACACACACACACACACAGGCATACGCACACACACACACACAGGCATACGCACACACACACACAGGCATACGCACACACACACACAGGCATACGTGCACACACACAGGCATACGCACACACACACACACACACACACAGACAGGCACACGCGCACACACACACAGACAGGCACACGCGCACACACACACAGACAGGCACACGCGCACACACACACAGACAGGCATGCACACACACACAGGCATGCACACACACACAGGCATGCACACACACACACACACACACACACACACAGACATACACACACACAGACATACACACACACAGACATACACACACACAGACATACACACAGAGGCATACGCACACACACAGGCATACGCACACACACAGGCATACGCACACACACAGGCGTACACACAGGCGTACACAAACACACACACAGTCATGCATACGCACACTGACACAGACATGCATACGCACACTGACACAGACATGCATACGCACACAGACAGGCATACGCACACACACACACACAGGAATACGCACACACACACACACACACACAGGAATACGCACACACAGGAATACGCACACACACACAGGCATACACACACACACACACACACACACAGGCATACGCACACACACACACACACACACACACACACACAGGCATACGCACACACACACACACACACACACAGGCATACGCACACACACACACACACACACACACACACACACACACAGGCATATGCGTGCGCACACACACAGGCGTACACACAGGCGTACACAAACACACACACAGACATGCATATGCACACTGACACAGACATGCATACGCACACTGACACAGACATGCATACGCACACTGACACAGACATGCATACGCACACACACAGGAATACGCACACACACACACACAGGAATACGCACACACACAGGCATACACACACACACACACAGGCATACGCACACACACACAGGCATACGCACACACACACAGGCATATGCGTGCGCACACACACACACACACACACACACACACACACACACACACAGGCATATGCGTGCGCACACACACACAGGCATATGCGCGCGCACACACACATTATGCGCGCGCACACACACATACACAGGCATACGCACTCACACACAGGCATATGCGCACACACACGCACACATGCATATGTGCGCGCACACACACAGGCATATGTGCGCGCACACACACACAGGCATACGCGCGCGCAGACATGCACACGCACACAGACACGCACGCGCACACACGCACACACACACACAGACATACACACACACGTGCATACACACACAGGCATACGCACACACACAGACGCACACACACACAGACATACATACACAGACATGCACACAGACATGTATGCACACAGACACACAGACATGCGCACACAGACACACAGACACATACATACTGACGCACACACAGACGCACACACACAGACGCACACACACAGACACACACACACAGACACACACACACACAGACACAGACACACACACACACAGGCACACACATACACACACACACTCACACACAGATACACACACACACAGACATGTATGCACACAGACACACAGACATGCGCACACAGACACACAGGCATACGCACACGCACACACAGACACATGCACACACACAGACAGACACACACACACACACACACACACAGACACAGACACACAGACACAGACATACACACACACAGACATACACACACAGACATACACACACACAGACATACACACACAGACATACACACACACAGACATACACACACACAGACATACACACACACACAAACACACACACACACACACACACAGACATACACACACACACAGGCATACGCACACACACAGGCATACGCACACACACAAAGGCATACGCACACACACAAAGGCATACGCACACACACACACACACACACACACACACACACAGGCATACGCACACACACAAAGGCATACGCACACACACAAAGGCATACGTGCACACACAAAGGCATACGCGCACACACACAGGCATACGCACACACAGGCATACGCACACACAGGCATACGCACACACACACACACACAGGCATACGCACACACACACACACACAGGCATACGCACACACACACAGGCATACGCACACACAGGCATACGCACACAGACACACACACAGGCATACGCACACACACAGGCATATGCACACACAGGCATATGCACACACAGGCATATGCACACACAGGCATATGCACACACAGGCATACGCGCGCGCACACACACACACACACACACACACACACACACACACAGGCATACGCGCACACACACACACAGGCATACGCACACACACACACACAGGCATACACACACACACACAGGCACACACACACAGGCATACACACACACACACACACACACACACACAGGCATACACACACACACACACAGGCATACACACACACAGGCATACACACACACAGGCATACACACACACAGGCATACACACACACACGCACACAGGCATACGCGCACACAGACCTGCGTACGCACACACAGACCTGCGTACGCACACACAGACCTGCGTACGCACACACAGGCATACGCGCACACACACAGGCATACGCGCACACACACACACAGACATACGCACATAGGCATACGCACACACACACACACAGGCATGCACACAGGCATACGCACACACACAGGCATGCACACAGGCATACGCGCGCACACACACACACACACACACACACACACACACACACACAGGCATGCACACAGGCACACACACACAGGCATACGCACACACACACAGGCACACAGGCATACGCACACAGGCATACGCACACACACACACAGGCATACGCACACACACACACAGGCATACGCACACACACACACAGGCATACGCACACACAGGCATACACACACACAGGCATACACACACACAGGCATACACACACACAGGCATACACACACACAGGCATACACACACACAGGCATACACACAGGCATACACACACACAGGCATACACACACACTGTTTCTTTTTTTTTTTTTTTTTTTTTACTTTACACCCACTAAGCAGCAAAAGCACTGTTTAGCGAGTGTAAAAACAGCTCCATCGATCTCACTGTTCATACTCTCATACACACAGTCTTCTACTGTCATGCATGCATTCACACACACAAAAACACTTGTACAGATACATAAACACATACACTTCTCGGTTTATTTTTTTACACTTAATAAACAGCAAAAGCGAGTCTAAAATAACGGCTCAATCAATCTCACTTTCACTCGCATACACAGACAAACATGCTTTTTTTTTTAATTTTTGTTTTACCATTTTACACTCGCTAAACAGCAGAAGCACTACTTAGCGAACATAAAATAATGTCTACCATTAGGATTTTTCTGTCCAAGCTCCATGGCAGCTTGATAATCTGCAGTGAAGCAGTGAACTCGTTTTTCAGTGGGCATTATTTCTATCTATATTAACACCCTGCTGGAGAACATTTGTTTTCCAGTCAGGGTGCTGATGTAAAGTTTGCTCATTCTCAAATGGATAATAAATACTCAAGGTTTTTTTTTAGCACCTATCAAACAGCATGGAAACAAACATTTCATAATGTGAGCTTGCAGAGGTCCACAGTTCTGAAACACTGAGTTAATACATAACATTCAAAAGTTTGCTTCAAGGGGGAATGCACAGTGCTGCTCAATACTGAATGCTGTCTTGGGAAACTCCATTTGAACATGGAGTATAATCAGCTTAATAAAAGTAAAAGGCAACTTGACAAGAGTTTTTGGTAACTACTGAGATAAAGGTGTTTACCATTTAAAGATGGAGGATCTTGATTGTGTTATGGATGCAAAATGTTCTGATGGAGAACAAGTATGTTAGTTAGAACACTGAAGTTTAGCTTTTTCCACCCAAATAAGCTGAAAAGATGTTAACACTGAATGTGAGAAGATGAGCAGCTTTGTAAACAAAAAAATCAAGCTAGGGAATAGAATGGAAATTTTTGAAATTTGTATGCAAAGGCTCAGTCTTATCCATAACTAACAATGATGACAATTTACAAGAGGAAGTAATGAAACCGTTTAGACAGAAAATGGACAAAATCTAGAAGACAGTGGGAGCAGTTAAGAGGTTTGATCAAATTAAATCGCATCTTACTGGGCTGGGGATAAAGCAAATAAATAAAACTTAAGTCTGTATGGTGTTTTCAAGGAGAAGAAAAAAATTACTTGTTAAACAATGCAGGAGGTAAAATGGCAGAATGTAGGAATTCTTCTAAAGACTCCTTGTTCATTGCATCAGCAAAGTGCTAGTCACTGCCCGATAGGGTAGTGAGGTACGGAAAGCCCAGGTCAACACAGATTTATTGACTTATTATATGAGAGTAATGTTAAGGAAACGGTAGCAACCAGGTAGAAAACTGAAAGTGGCATGGAAAATGTTTGTGGAACAAGATTATTTAGAGATGACTGAGAAATCATACTTAATTTGTTGATGCAGTGAAGGTGCACAAGTATAAAGATCTAACATTTTTATTTCACTCCCTGTGACATTAAACTCATTTTGGAATGGTAAAGCACTGGTGTTTGGTAACCCTAATGAGGAATGAGAAAATAAAAAGCTGCCTCTGAAGTTGAGGCAGTCAGAAATAGAGCAAATGGAAAGGGATTTGATGAAAATCATGCTTGGCAGAGAATATTGTCCTGTTTACAAATGTGACATCTAGTAGTAGATAGCTGAAGAGACTGCATACATTTGACTTTAACTAGTAGTTTTGAAGGAACTGAAAATTTCCTGAAGTGAAGACTGGTTAATAAAGAAACTCACACCTCTCTCTCTCACTACCCTAAGCTGGCTTGACTTCCCGCAACAAACTTCAACTCTCTTAGCTGTAATACATTCCATTTTCTACAAGCCCACGTCCTGTCCTAGCATCTCCTCTCTTATCACTCTATACTCCTGCCAGAACCCTCAGGAGCTCTATCCTACAAGTGTAAATATTTAAGCCCAATAAAAACAATGGCCAAAACCTATGCAGTTACTCATTTGCCCAAAACTGGAATAAGCTTCCCCCAGACATCAGAAAAATATCAATAAAGGAATTCAAAAAGGCACTAAAACTGTATCTACTCAACACCTCAACCTGTTACTGTGACTCCTGCAATAACTGATTCGCCACCAGATGCTGACTATACTAAGTTTCTTACAAAGAATATCTCTGTTATTTTGCTACTTACTGATCTGACCCAGTAATTGTTCTAACTTATAAACAACTTGCTTGCTATTCATTAACAATTGTCTTCTTTCTATCCAAGACAGACTCTACAGGGTTTATTATAAAAAATCCATTAATTTTACCTACATGATGTTGAAATAATGTAACGTGTAAACTCATATTCCCGGTTACTGGTTACTTCTGTAACACAGCTCATCTTTAAACATTTGTGGATATTGTTTCTCCACACTGTAATCTTACGGCAAAGTGTACAAAGGCATACTGTATTACTCACTTGAATTCTACTCAATTTTGTATTACTTTAATAATGTATGTAACTTTTGTTGCATCTTATTAATCTTTGGATGTTAATTGTGGAAATTTTTTCCCTGGGCCTCCGCTGAAAAAGGGCTCTGGCTAAGCAGGACATTCCCGGTCAACAAATGTGAAATAAAATAAATGTTGGTAATGTCCAAATTTAGGTAAAGTTTAATTAAGCTATGAATTTTACAGAATATCATAAAAGTGAGCCTTTCTTTCCTAGGTTTATTTTTTCTACAGTGGAATCCTATTTTAGCATGACTGAGTTAATATGTTTTCCTGTCAGAGTTTAGCCATGATATACTGGTTTGACAACTGATATTAGATAATGAGAGTTAAAGGGTTAAAGCTGTGATACTCCCCCAAAAAGGATGTTTATAATATATTTTCATGATTTGAAAATATGATATAACAGTACTTGGAGAGATTTAATTATATACTCGTAGTAATACAATGAAGTAATGGATTAAAATTTATTGCACCATGGACTTCCACGATGGCTGCACACCGATAAACAGCTTAATTCAGCTCTCCCATTGTGAAAAAAAGAAACTGAGAAATAAGAGGCAGTGAGCATCAACTTCAGTAAAAATTCAGTCATTGGCTGTTAAGTACACAGCCTCGATGCCAGCAAAAAAGAAGTTATGTACTCACCATAATGTTCCATGTTTGTAGTCCATCTCACCCTTCATTTTTACATATGGGACTCGGCCAATTACAAAGCTTGAAGTCTCTCAGTTGGCTTGTGGCAAGGTAGGTATCCCATAGTGCACTAGTACGAATCCCTAGATCTTGTTTGCTGCTGACTAAAAAGTGATAGAAAATATTTCCACAAGGAACAACAAAGATGAAAGGTCTCAACCCTAAGGAAGATGGATACTATCTTGTCTCTAGATCCTCCAAGGATACATGGACGGGGGTAGGAGGGTGGGTTTGTAAGAATGAAAGGTGAGATGGGCTACAAACATGGAATGTTATGGTGAGTACATAACTTCTTTATGTTCTATAGTCCTATCTTGCCTTCATTGTTACATATGGGACAGCGTCCCTAGCACCTTTTTTCTCGGGAATATACTCCTAAGAACCATGAAACCAAAGGGGGCTCTGCCCCTGGAGGCCGGATCCAATTTGTAATGAGTAATGAAAGTATGAGGGGTAGCCCAAGTTGCTGTTGCACATATACTGTCCATTGGAATTCTGGCTTGAAAGCAGCAGATGTGAATACGGATCTGGTAAAATGAGCTTTAATTTTAAATGGGAGTTCTTTGCCATTAGAAGAGTAAATAAGAGATATACAATTTGAAATCCAGTTTGATAACGTTATCTTGGAGACCCTAGTCTCCGAAAAAGATACAAAACAATTGGTCTGATCTCCTAAATTCCTTGGTTCTATGTAGCTAGAGCCTGTGAACATCAAGTTGATGGAACTTGTTTTCCACTTTGGATGATTAGGAAAAAAGACTGGCAGTTCAAAAGCTTGATTCATATTAGATTGAGAACAAACCTTGGGGATGAAGGATTTGTATGAAGGGAAACTCTCTCTCTCTGAAAAAACAAGTAAGGAGGTTAGATTGAAAGTGCTTGCAACTCTTGACACTCTTCTGGCAGATGTAATGGCTACTAGAAAAATGTCTTCCATGAAAGGAACTTTAAATCACAAGTATGTGCAGGTTCAAAAGGTGGGGAGGTAAGTTTAGAAAGAACAAAATTTAGATCCCAGGGAGATGCAGGTTCTTGAAAGGGAGGTCTTAGCAAGGTAGTGCCTTTTAAAAATGATATACACAATCTGTGAGCCATAAGATTAGGTTTGTGTTGTCCCAAATGAAAATTGGAGATAGCTGGTAATTGAACTTTGATTGTAGTAGCAGCAGCTGTTCCCTGATGAAAAAGTTCGGCTAGGAATTCTAACACTAAGGGAATGGACGCTATGTATGGATCTATGTTTTTAGCTTGTGCTTAGAGAGAAAATCTTTTCCATTTGCTAGCGTACAATTTTCTCATAGAAGGCTTGTGAGAGGACATCAGGATATGTGTAACTGCAGGGAAGAAATCATGAAGCCTGTCTAGGGATGGAAGTGGAGCAGTCACACTGTCAAGTAGAGGGTGTGGAGACAGGGATGGAAAGTGCCTGACATAGGTGTCAGAAGGTCTGGTACTGGGTCCAGAGTCCATGGATCGTCCAGAAGGTAAGGCCTGAGAAAGGGGAACCAAATCTGACGAGGCCAGTAAGGAGTGATCAGAATCATTCTGCTTCCCAAGGTCTTTGCTATCTGGATCACTTTTGATATTGGAGGAAAGGCATAAAGAAGTCCAGACGGCCAATTGTGAACAAGTGCGTCTCTGTCTCCCCGGCTTGGGGGGGGGATAAGGGAGAAGTAGCTGCTGCATTTGGCGTTCACTGGGCTGGCAAACAGATCGCAGCAAGGCTGTCCCCATTTGCGGAAAATCTGTTCCTCAACTATATGATTCAGAGACCATTTGTGAGGCATCAAGATTGCCCTGCTGAGCTTGTTGGCTATCACATTGGTTGTCCCAGAGATATGCGTTGCAACTAGAATGCGTTGGGAAGATATCGCCCACTGCCAAACATGAAGAGCCTCTCGACATAGGGGGTAGGATCTGGTTCCCTCTTGTTTGTTTATATACCATACCACTGACATATTGTCTGATTGGATTGTTACTGTCCCAAGAGGAAGAAAGTTGTGAAGTGCTTGCCATGCTAGTAGAACTGCTCTCATCTCTAGGACATTGATATGCAAGTGAGCCTCGTGTTCTTGCCATGTGCCTTGGACTGTCCTTCCTAGATAATGCCCCCGCCCTATCTGGGAGGCATCCGTGGTCACAGTAGCAACGGGTTGGCTTGGAATGAATGGTGTGTCTGTATCGTTAGTTGATTGGACTGGGTCCACCAACGAAGATTGTGTTATTAAAATGGGATGAGACAGAGGCAGTTGTTGAAGAGACCACTGGGAAAAGAGTAGCCATTGTACAATTATCATATGTAGTCTGGCTAATGGAACTAGAGTTATAGTAGAGGCTATGGTTCCTAGAAGTTTGAGCACTGTTTTCACTTTGATTTTGTGTTGGGGAAGCAGGCTGTATATCTGTTGTCTTAGATTTTATATTCTGTCTGCAGGAAGTCTAGCCATCATTGCAACTGTGTATTTCTGCACCTACAGAAGTCACACATTGAGAGGTAGACAAGGCAGAGTTTTCCCAATTTATAGTAATCCCTAGGTGACTGCGGACTCGGATGGTTGAATCCCTGGCTTGTAGAAGTAGGTGCCTGATGGTGGCAGTCAGGAGCCAGTCGTCCAGGTACAGAAACACTTGGAATCCAAGACGTCTCAAGTGAGCCATTACTACCGCTATGCATTTGGTGAAACCCGGGGGGTTGTGGTGAGATCAAACAGCAGAGCATGAAATTGGTAATGACTGGCTCCCAACTGGAAGCGTAAATGACTCCTTGATGCTCTGTCCATTTTTATGTGGTAGTACGCATCTTGGAGGTCTATGGAGCACATCCAATTGTCTTTCCCTAATAGAGGGAGTATAGACTGCAGTGTTACATTCCCTAGTAGAGGGAGTATAGACTGCAGTGTGACATTCGGAACTTGGACTTCTTCACTGATTCATTTAACTTGGGAGATTCAAAATGGGCCTCCAGTCTCCCGTTCGTTCTGGCACTAGAAAGAATCTTGAGTAAGTTCCGAATCCTATCTGGTCTGCAGGGATGGTTTGGATGACTCTTTTGAAGCAACGTTTGGACTTGTATAGTTGCTTGATCCCTGTGATTGGGTGGAACATCTGGAATTTTCTTGGTGGGATGAGGTGGAAAAAAGAAGGGTATGGAGTATCTTCTGGAAATTATTCTTTGGACCCACTTGTCTTGGGTGATGTCGTGACAGGCTTCTGGGTACAAAGATAAGCAACCCCCGACTGGCTCCAGAGAAGCCCAGTTGGGCCCCACTTCAGGAGCGCTGATAGGGACATCCATGAAAGGAATTGCGGCCACCCTGGTTTTGCAGACCCTCCCCCTGCCTCTATGGCAACGTCTACCATTACTTCCTCCTCCTCTGCCTCTGGAGAAGGAATAACCTTGTGCATCCGGAAACAATCTGAGATTTCTTGAACCACATTTTCCCGCCTCTCTGACCCTTAGGGTATGATCTAGAAGTGTCGGAAAAATGTACTCCCACAGCAGAGAGAGTTTTCCCTTCCTGCTCGCATCTGATGAGTGTATCTTTTACCTTTGGTTCAAATAGAGGAACCGTCAAAGGGAGCGTTGGTAAATGTAGATTTGAAGGGCTCTGAAAAATTACATATGCTCATCCAGGAATGTCTCCTAAGGGACACTCCTGAACCCGCTGCCCTGCACACTCCATCTGCTGCATAAGATATCAGCCTCATGGAAGAGTTAACAATGGAGTTTAAGGTAGACAACTGAGCAGTAACCTTCTCAGGGACTCCTTCAGCTAAAGTACCTTGGAGAACATACCCTAGCTCATTTAGGAGATCTCTTTGAAGCCTAGTGAAATGGGTTAGGTAAATTCAGCGATCTGAGTGTAAAAGTCGCTGAAGAGAAGATACGGTTCCCGTATCTGTCCATCGTTCAAGACTTCTTGTTCGGTGGGTGGACAGATGAGGACATTTCTGCTAGTTCCCTTCTTTGTGGCTGCTGTTACCACTATGGCATCCACAGGCACACCTTTAGGTCAAACACTTTCTCTTCGGGGGCTGAAAGAAATTGGATGGGCCTTCTGGGGACTGGTTCCACGGCATCAGGAGTTTCCCACACCTTTCAACTGACTAAATCTAACAGCTCATCGAAAGGTGGAGACACCCAAGAGGCTGAAGGTTGAGACCCAAAAGTCTTCGGGTACACCAACTCCTCCTCAGAAGGGGTGACAGTGGGCCAGCCACCTCTCTGTTTCAGGATCTCCAAGATATCAATGGAGATATCAGAGGATGACCTAGGGGACCCTTCTGACTACTCGAGGTCAGCGTCAGAGGTGATGGACTCATCAGGGGAGTCTACATGCTTCCTCTTGCAAGTTCTCTTCCAAGGAGGCTCCTCAGAAGGGTATTCTGGGTAGGTCTCAGAAGACTGGGGGCCACCCAATGGGGCTCCTGAGGCTGCAGGTCTCTGCTGTCAAGAGAGAGAGATGGTGCCGAGACAGAGGTCAGAGCTTGAGGGGGAAAAGCATCGGTACCCTTATGTGGAGCTGAAGACCTAGACAGCACGCTCATCATCTTGAGGGCAGACCTCTCTGGCTCCGAGGACACCCCCGGTTCAGAGGAAGCGGAAGTAGTCCTCAGTTTCAAAGTGATAGTCTCCAAAACAGATGTAGGATCAGTTCTCAACTGAGCTAACACACCGAGAGGTAGGCTCAGAACTGAAGTTCGGGTCCAAGCGTCCCTGTCAGGGCCGACTGGTGAGCTTCGGCTCCTATACACCAAGGATGGCACTGAAGGTGTCGGAGCAGAACTCTGCTCAGAGACAGACAATAGAGGTGCTGGAACCGACTGTTCCACAACAAGTGGCACCAACAGCTGTGGCTCCGTAGGACCGGCATGGCTCGGAGGAGGAATAGAAGCAGGCAATATGGCCTTAAACAGTCATGGGACAGAGTGGGTCGGAGCCGGCAACAAATTAGCTAGTGCTGACGACTTCAAACGTCTAAGCACTACTCTCTCTACATCCTCTTCAGAAAGACTCTTGGAGGATCTGGAAGGCAAGGTAGGTGATCTAGATCTCTGTAAAATTGGAGATCTGAGTGTTGGGAAAACTGATAATTCTCTAGACCGGCTGCAAGGTAAGTGTTCAGTAGTTGGCTCCGAAAAACTTGGGGCCAAGACTGGAATGTCGATGTTAACCTCGACCAGCACCGAAGACAGTGGAGCCAAAGAGGTAGAAGGTTTGTCCAATTTTGTAATTTTTTGTGGAGGTCCAGAAAAAACAGTGTGGGAGACTGTCTCTTGACCTTTTCTTTTTTAGAAGAGGGAGAGCTGGAATGCAACGATGAAGAGCTGGCTGAATCCTCCTCAAAGGAAGGTTTAAGGAGACCTTTCCTGGAGAACTCGAGAACTAAAGGAGTGGCAAAAGGAACATGTCTCCTAAAAATGTATGGCTCCCAGGCAGTAAACACAAACACTATGTCCATCAGTCAGGGACAGTTTTTGAGAACATTTGAGACCCTTTTAAAACCCGAAGGTTTATGATCCTTTGATTCCCTAGACATATTGTCACAAAAAGCAATCACAAGAGGGAAAAAAAAGGAAGAGAGGGCAAGGTCCACTAACTTAAATGGGCCTAGCCCTGCTAAGGAGCACTGCACACAAGGAAAAAACAACATAGGACTAGGTCCCCTAACTTAAACGGGTATAGCCCTGCTGAGGAAAAACACTAGAGTAAAGGCAATTGAGGACAATGTCCTCTAACTTAAAATGGGCCTAGTCCTAACAGAGGAGTAAGCAACGTCAACAATTTGCAACAACTGCAATAAATTCAGCAAACACTCTAAATAGTTCTAGCTAATAACAGTTAATAAAGTAGCACTGAACACAGCTATTAATTTTAAACTTATTCTAGTCAAACAAAAGGCTAGAATAGGTCCTAAACAAAACACAGTCCTACGCGAGAAAAATTTAGCAAAAAACTAGCACACAGAAGAAGGGATACCACTCAGAAAGAAAAGGGTCTGCGGAAGTGACAGCCAACAAGTTTTCAACAATTTGCAAAAATTCAAAAAACATGCTAACTAATACTACTAGAATAACAGTTAAGCTATTTATACTAAACTACTAATATCAAAAAACAATCACTATAGAAACTGAATAATGAAGAAATTCCAACTTAGCCACGGCCAAGGAAGAGAGCACTTCTGAACTCGTAGACGTGGCAAACGAGATCTGGGGATTCTTACTAGTGCACTATGGGATACCTACCTTGCCACGAGCCAACTGAGAGACTTCGAGCTTTGTAATCGGCTGAGTCAGAGCAGAGAATCGGCTCCGAACCCATATGTAAGAATGAAGGCGAGATAGGACTACAGAACATGAATAAATTTAGAGAACCTGAAGGAAAATCAACCAGGAAAGGTGAAGAAAAATAACACTGGCCAGGAAGAATCCTACAGGTGTTCAGCAAAAAGCAGTTCAAGCTTCACCTTTGACACAAAAGTTGGCTTCCAGTAATTTAGAAGAAAAAAATAAATGTACTCGAGAGGTGATTAAAATTAAACCACTGAAGGAGTATATCAACTCAAATAACAAAATGACAGAAAAAAATAAAAGCAGCTTTAAGTAGCCATTCAGATGAACTGATAAAACTTCAAAACTTAGGCCAAAATGAATAAAAGGTCAGCTGAGTACAAGACTTCTCAAGAAAAGATCTTTCAAAAAAATGGTAAGAGTTAGAACACAGAGTGCTGAAAAAACCTGAGATTTTATGTTGTACCAGAGAAACTGGAAGGAACAGACTATATTCATTTTATGAAAGTATAAAGAAGCAATTTGACTGGCATTCCACAATAGGATTTGTTAACTGAAAGGGCACACTGTGTGTGTATGCTCCTAACATGGCCATGAGAAAGCAGCAAAGATCTGCATTAGTAAAGGTGCAGTTATAGCAGCAGAAAGTTGATTCCGTCAGAACTGTGGCAGTAGGGTTAAGTATTAAAAATTGCAGACGAGCAGAGTGTTTTTTGAAAATTATTATTCAATGTACACCACGCCGAAGAGATGGAAATTTATCTCAGGAATCAGGGAATGTCAAGAGGCAGGTATCAGATTCAAGCTATCATATCCAGCTGTCTTCAGAATATTTTTTTACCTGGAGGATAAAGTTTATCTAATGAAAAGCTACTCAGCAACCTGAAAAGGGATTCTGCTTCTCATTCTTCTGACAATAAATCTTATACAGAAACTTTAAAAGTGAAACCTTTTCCAATGTTCCAAAGGAAAAATGCTCGAGACACGCAAAAAAACACAGGGGATGACTAGAGGTATCAGGAGTACCTTGGACTTGAACCAGAGCCTGGTGATGGGAGAGCAACACTGAATTTAGTTATTGAATGAGAGAATAACATTTGTGAAATACGGCTTTGCAGGAAAAAGTGGCTGAGAAAGACTAGACCTTTGCTGACTTTGTTAAATCTGTGGCTGGACTGTAAAGTATACATCCTAATTTATATCATTGTTTAAATCATTAATATTTAGAAGGGCACAAAGGGAAAACCTGTGAATAAAACAAATTTTGTTCTTAGTATTTGCATAAAACACTTCACAATAAAAACTATATATCATAAAGCAGTGTTGTGTAGTGAGGAATATTTTAAATGTGCGCGGGTAGATTTTCAGTGATTATTATATGTGCTAAAGACATTAAACTTTTTTTTTTAGTTTTAAGAAATATAGGCTTTACAGTATAACAAGTGAAGAAAGGCTGGACAAAAGCAAGTTTAATGTTACCATCCTGTCATCTTTGGTTGCTGGGATGGGGGTGGAATATAAAAGTGCTCTGATTATAAATAAAATTAAGATATTTTCTCTTATTTTTACAGGGGAAAATTTCTAGGTTAATGCCATTGGCTTAAGCTATAATCAAGTGTTTTTTTGTAGGCAAGGTACAAAGGCAAGCAGTTCAATGAAAAATAAAGTTTGACATTATGGGAAGTGACTAAGAGAGGGCCTCCCTAGCAGCCTTAATACTACAGTGAGTTTAATAGAACAGTATACAATTTAGTTTTATTGAAAGTGCACTTTCTTATGGCTAAGAGTCGATATTTTCTGAAAGCTTAGCTGTTTTTCACATCTGCAAAGGGAGTACAGGTATGAAAAGAACAAAAAGTAATGAGTGTAAATGGGATCACAGGCTGTAGCATGCACTTTAGAATGGCTAACCTTAATTTCAGGTTAGGTAATGCCTGTGGGTGCAGTCCTCCATTTGGGGCAATTCTTCAGCTCTGGAAAGTTAAACTTCATTTTTTGAAGATGTACACATAGGAATAGACAAAAAGGAGAGAGTACTGAATTACACTAAAATGCAAAGTACAAAAAGCAATGTTGTAGAAGAGGGATGTGGAAAGAAATGAGCATGTCTGAGAAAAAAACATTTCAGGTCAGATATTCAGCAGAATATCAAGGACAAAGGAAAAGGGGAGTACTTATACTAATCGTCAGAAGGGTTCCAATAGGGATACAAGAGGAAAAAAAGACAACAACAGTAGATACGTGGTAGCAAGGGAGGATAATTATGCTGGCATGCATTTATATTCCACCAAAAATTACAATTATGGAGCTTAAGAAAATTCTGTAAGAAATAATCAGCTTACAGCATGGAATATTACTCATAGATGGGAACTGGAACTTGATTTGCAATAGTGAGGATGAATCGGGGGACCTAGAAAAGAAAATATAACAGAGGAGGGAAGAGTTTTGATGACTTTTTTTTTTTAAATATACGAGTTCAGTAGTAGGAACTATGACAAAATTTGCATATTGTTCCCCAAGGTACAATAACTGGACTAGACTAGACAGAAATTGTACTTCACAGGAACACACACCCAGTAACCATTTCAGATCAACCACCAATATAAACGGAGATAAAAATGAGACACTGGCATATTCCCACTTACCCTTTAAAAAGTGAGGAAATTAAGCAATAGGTAGTTATAGCTAGTATGCGAGATAAAATGAAAATGGAGGTTAAAAAGGACAGAATTAAAACAAAGATATGGTTAAGAAGTAATAGGAATTTAAGAGGGGCTGATAAAGGTTAAAGTATTGCAGAATAAGGGGAATCTCACAGAACAAGAAAAGGCACAGATGTATGTCTATACTAGCTAAAAAATGGCAACGGTTTGCCAAAATTGATAGAGTTGTGTTTCTCTGGAGGGGAGACAAACATGATCCAGAGGTAAGCAGAACGTAAGAAATACTGTTGTTGTTAGTAGGTCTTGATGCAGAGAAAGCATTTGGCAGAATAATTTAGGTTTTTACGAGTAGGGCAATGGAAGCATTTGCACTCTCTGATACAACACAGTTAATTTGGAGGATGTACTAGGGATCAAAGGCAATCATTAAAGTGGGAGGGTTCCTTTCTGATAAGTTGCATTTGAATAAAGGAACCAGGCAGGAGTATCCTTCCCCCTTTATTTGCTTTATATTTAGAACCATTGGTAAAGAAAATAAGGGACGTGAAAATGCAAGTACATAATTAGCATGGTAGTTAAGAAAACTTAGCTTTATTTGCAGATGATATTATTTTGTACCTGATCAATACAAAAAAGGACATCAAAGTGTTGTAGAAGATTCTGACACAGTTTCAAGCCCTTTTAGGATATAAAATTAATAAAGCTAAAACAAAGGCTATATTTGTAAATCATGTAAGTACACACACAAATTGTTTCAGCAATACCCATTGAAAAGCTACTTTGAAAAGCTACTTAATGATAATGAGATGATACTGCTAGCTGAAACGAAAGTCTGATTAATGCACTGAACTTTGCAGACTATTAACTTTTTCAGCACTGTATTAGTTACTAATAACTTGTCTATGTAACAGACTACACGTACGGTACTGTCATAGTTTGCAGCTTTTAATGTACCAAGTTTAGTTTCTCACAGCCTGTATGAATGATGGCTTTTTATTCTCCATTTACCTCAGAGCAAACATGTTCTTACAAGTACCAGATCTAACAAAAATCAGATCATACACTTTCAATGTCCTTTATATACATTTTTTGTACCATTCGGATCTTGTCCATGAAACAGTCTGTTGGTATTAATACTATTGGAATTCGTTTGATGTCATGCAGTCTGTTGATAAGTTAATTTGTGTTTTGTTTCAAGGTGAATTATCTAAACCTAAAATTTTTAGGTAGTCGTTGCCGTTAGGGAATTGTTGGTCTCCAGCTGGTAGGGAGTTATTCATCCCTGCATCTGGGTTTCTTATCTGAAATTCTCCTTGAATCTTGTACCAGGCACATAATGTTAGTATTACACACAGTTGGATGCCAGACCATGCATATTTCTAACTAAAAACAGTTTACCCCTTCTGTGCATATATGCTAACAAACAGAAATGTACATGCCTTTAAATGTCTATATTTTATTATATATATTTTAACAAGCAGAAGTGTACACGCACTATTATGTGTCAAAACATATATCTAACAATTCACCCTTTTTTGTTTTAAAGCACATATCAGTTTACATTGATATATATTCTTTTGTCAGATCATAATTTTCATCATGATTTACAGAGAACACATTAGGAAACAAAACCTTTAGTTTTCTTTTGATACAAGTTAAAACACAGTTCCATATAGTGAGTTCAAGAATAACTAACATTACTAAATCGCAATTGGATGCATAATCCAGTCTAACAACTTTTTTCCTTTTGAAGACCATCCTGTAAAAATGTCCCACCAATTATGAGCTGTATCTGCTTCAGTTTTTTTCTGCTAATATGATTAGCTTATTTTTTACAATTACAGAATTTAACTCATGACTTAGGATTGTTCTATTAACCATTTGCAACTGTTCAATTAGTTTACTTTCATTTATGACTCTATATAGTGATTCTAGTGAAAATCCCACATTAATCATTGGCAATGCCTGTGGACGATTCCATTGCAAAGGCATTACGGCCATGTTTTCTGGAGTAAACGCGTGTCATTATGCCGTATTAAATGGGTAAGGTTGAGACAACCTACGAAAGGAGGTTTAGTAAATGCCAAACTTTGATTTGTTACAATACATATAAACTATGGGCCTATCTCCATGAACATTTCAAAATTAGAAGGTAAAATTGTCCATTTACACAGATTTACAGGATGCTGTATTAGTGCAATGTTCAATTTTGTGAGTTCTATTTTGTAAATCAATACAATTTCCCTCTAGCTGGGGTAACCAATACTGGTACAGACAGAATGGTGGTCCAAAAACTAGTGGTAAAACTATGACTTGACACATTACTTTTGAACTTGTTACATTATATTGTGTAATTATTCCTGTACATTACGTATTTGTGCAGACTGTTTGCTGTCCACGCATTTCAATACAGTTAGTACTTGGTATCCATTTTTCAAACATGGTTCTCCACACTTATTCATTACTGGACATTAATTTTATCTGCACTGATTTTTTTTTTTTGCATTTGTACATACAAGGACTGTAAAGTACATTTAGTCAGTCCACTCTACAAATTTAGTAACGTTAACATCAAATCCTAATTTGCTAATTAAAGAATCATTAAAACATTGCAGAAATTCCTTCTGAAACTTAACATGCTCTTTTTGTGATGCCCATACAGTAGGTGACCCTTGTGCCTGTAAATGTACTATTTGTGAAATATCCTGTCCGGTCAGTTTTAATCTGTTTGCCAATATTTCTATGTCAATTGAGTTTAATGCCCCTAAGCTGTACCCATGCCCCCTAAAAGAGTATTGTACTAGGCTCCGTCTTCTACAGGCAGTAGTCTCAGGAGGGAATGAGATATTAAAATGTACTACTGTTTTTTGGTAGTTTTGTCCCACTACCATACATGTTGATGGCACCCTGATTACTTGATCAAACTTTGCTGTGTGATTATTAAAAGTTCTAATAAAAAAAGGCAAGGATGTCTTCCAACAATTACTGAATCATCAATACAGACCAGTATATTTCCCTCTTGCACCTTTATTGTAGTCCCTTCTGCAGGACTGTTTACACAGTCAGTGTAAAATTGAAAGAGTGCCCTTTCTCCCTGTAGTATGCAGCATTTCACTGCAGTATTGTTTTGTTAAGATATATTTGCTTCCCGCTGTGAAAATTGAAAGTATGCTTGCCCTCTGGCTGTTTTCCAGACTGTGACACTCTGGTCTAAGGAAAGGTTCCCAATATGACATTTTTGCCCCTCTGGACAAAAGAAATTAATTACCTTGAGTTCTGTTTGTAGTATCATTTGCCCAATACAACTTTATATTAGTAGCATTAGTCTTGTATGCTTTTTCTGCTGGGGTGTCTGCTACTCCTGGTGCTATTATACACTTACAAAATATTGTAAAAAACAAAAAGATATTGATTTACCCAACATGTTTAAAACCAAAGATATTTACATTATTTATGCCTGCTGTCTGCCTTTTGCTCTTCTGTATTCCACACAAGTTCACTTTAAGCAGCATCATTTTCATTTTTTCTGAAAATAAAATAATGCATTTTGCTTTTGTGACTCTCTTTAATGCTTTTGATTACTCTCATTTGATCTCTATGCACTAAGACTGTTCTGTGTTTCTTTTTACTTTGTACACCAATGGACCTACTTGTTCCACTACTTCAAAAGGTCCCTGCTAATTGCTATCCCATGATCCTTCCATCTGAAACATTTTTAATACCTTTGTTCCACAGGGAGGGTTTTCTTCTGGCAGTAATATTGAGACCTATTTCAACAGATGCAAAGCTTGCTGTCTTTCATTATAGTCACATATTTCTGTAAACTTGTTTTAACCATTGCTGATGCTTACAGATTTCTAACATAGGTCTACTGTCTAGTGTGTCAGGATCAAAAGGGAACTGTAACGGCATTTTTCTCTGTCATGATTTCATAGAGAGATATTTGTCTTACTGTTGGGCATTGCCCGTATGCCTGGCAAATGTTGCACCCATACATTTCCCTTTTTAAGGCATGCTTTTTTGAGACGCTCCGAGCGCATGACTCATTTGCTCTACAATTCCGTTTGACTGTGGGTGATAGGAATTCAGCAAAGATTTCATGTGCCTTAACATATTACACATTTGCTTTATTAGGTCATTAAACTGTGGACCATTGTCCGATTCAATAATTCTTGGTCATCCCCAATGACAGAAAATAATTTTTCAATAAAGCTTCTGCTGTCGACTTTGCTATCACAGTTTTAGTAGGAATTGCTTCTATCCGTTTTGAAAAGACATCCACAACTACTAGCAGGTATCTGTAACCGCCCTTTGTTGTTGGCAAGGGACCTGCATACTATGGCCCATTTGCTGACTGTACTCATTTACCTGCAAACAGATTAGACATTCGTCTACAATTAGCCAACAGATACGTTTTAAACTTGGGTGCCAGTATTTTTCTTTTACGATTGCCCATAGTTTATCAGCTCCTAGATCTCCCAGTATCTGATACTTTAACTTGACCAACTGCCATGCCAACTGAAATGGCATATATGGCTACTACAATTCTTTAGAAGTAGTGTATGCATATTATTCTTTTGGTGGTATTCCTGCTAGCATGCACTGATCAGTTTCTTCTTTTAAGTCCAGTTGTTTTTGAATTTTTATAAGGTCTTCCTCAATGGACTCTTCAATCTTAGGTTCATAGGTGGGTACTGGCTATCTGCCCAAAGGCATTTATAAGCCTAGCCAGAATGTGTTTGCTTTCGCCGCCCACTTAGATTAGTTCCCTGTGCTTCTGTCCAGCAGAGCCACTGAAGTGATCCCAGAGGTAAACTTCGTTTCCCATCCACTCGTCAAGGTTTCTTTTGAAGAGCATTGGCGGATCTTGTTCCAAAGCATGGGAAGTCTCTAGGACAGGAATCTATCCCTCCAGCACATCCTATTTATTGTTGTGGTGAGGTTTAGATCCCTAGAGTGTGTGGTTCGAGGGGATAAGGTTTTCTTTGGGTGGAGCATGTCCATCAATTCTGGGTTGGACATGGCCTTGTATGTCAGGCAGAGATCATCTCTGAGTAGTGATATGCAACAGAGTACAACTGAAGTTTCTTCAGTCGAGCTGCATAGGGCATTTGAGGCCACTGATCCTCTTGGTGAGGTACTTCTGTGGTCTTTCCAGCTGTTGCAGGTGTCTTGTAAGGTACATCCCAAAGGGGGCATTGTACTCTATGATGGGTCTGATGAGTAGAGGGGCACAATGACCTTTTTTGGTCTGGATGCGAACCCTTTTGTGATTAGGTGGGCCATGTAGAAGGATTTTCTAACCACTTTAGCAATGTGACTATCAAAGGAGAGATTACTATCTACTTGGGTCCCCAGATCCCTTATTACGTCTTCCGTACTTAGGGGACTACCACCTATGTGGTAGTTTGTGGGCACTGTTTTTTTTCCAAAGGGGATGACTATGCACTTTTTGGCATTTAGCTTGAGGCCATGATTTTGACACCAGGTATCCGTCTCAGTGAGACCATTTTGGAGGATGTCTGTGTCAGCCAGAAAGTCAATTATAGCCCCTAGTTTGCAGTAGTCTGTGAACTTGGTCAGCCATAGTCGTCCTGTGCTTGCCTGTACCTCTGAGAAGTATACGCTGAACAGGAGGGGTCCTAGGACTGAGCCCTGGGGAATGCCACTTATAACCGGTTTACAGTCGGACCTGGCCCCCCCCAACTCTCACCATGTGAGATCTGTCCGTGAGCCAGTTGGCAACCCATCTTGTGACGTAGGGATTTATGTTCAGGCTGGTGAGCTTGTCTATAATACCAGAATGGGGAATGGTGTTGAAGGCCTTAGCGAGGTCTAGGTAGGCTGTGTACCACCTTTCCCTCATCTATAGCCTTAGTAACTGTCTCAAAGAAGTTCACCACATTTAGAAGGCATGATCTGCCCTTAACAAAGCCAAACTGGGTAGGGTCCAGTGTTTGGAGGTTCCCTATGTCTCTATTAATGAGTTCCATGATGATGCGCTCCATAGCCTTGCAGACCAAGCTAGTCAGGCTTATAGGGCGATAGTTCCCGGGGTCTGTTGTGGCTCTGCCTTTGTGGTGCGGAAAAACCGTTGCTGTGCGCCACTCTATGGGTATGTAGACTGTGGAGAGGCTGAGTTTGAACAGTGCGTTTAGGTGAGGGGTTAGTTCATCTTTGAGCTTGTGTAGGATGCAGCCTGGGACACCGCACAGTCCCATTGATGCTGTGTTTTTGGCTTTGGAGAGGGCTGTTTTAACCAGAGTGTCTGTGATTTCAGGGACTCTACATTCTTCTGCTATGGTTATGGGCCCTTTTGGGGGTGAGAGGGGGGTGAAGTTTGCGCTGAACCTGTCTGCCAGGATTGTTGGCGATATCGGTCGGTTCAGTGTATTTTGTGCCATTTTGCACCAAGTCAGAGCAGATCTGAGCATTGCCACTTAGCTTCTTGACATAGCTAAAGAAAGCCTTGTGGTTATCTTTAGAGTACTTGGCAATTTTTCTTTCAAAGCTAGCCTTGGATGATTTTAAAAGGAATCGTAGTTTCTTGCTGATACTGATCAGGGGTGTCTTCCCTTCTTGGGATTTTACTCTTTTCTGTACTAGTTTCCTCCTACTATTGTATAGCTTGTTTATGGCAGGAGTCCACCAGACTGGTTTCCTTTTCTTGGAGGAGTGAGTCTTAGTTTTGCTTGGGATGGCACGATCCATGCATTCCTGTAGCTGCACACAGAATGCATTATTAAGGATTTTGCAGCTTGGACAGTGTTATCCTTCAGCATGGGGGCTTTGAACCTCTGTCTTAAGTAACGTGAAGTGTGCTTTTGAAAAGGTTTTCACAGTGGTTTTCTTGCCCAGGGGTGGGGGTGGAATATGGATATCCAAAATGATTTGTTTATGGTCAGATCTAACCAGCGAGGGGTTGACCTCTGGTGTGGAACACTGGTCACCCATGTTGGTGATGACCAGGTCCAATATGTTGTCACCTCTGGTGGGAGTGTTGACCAGCTGAACCAGGGTGTTTGAGTTTATAAATTCTAGGAAAAGTTGGGCAAGGGAGTTAGTACTTCAGTAGTTCTCCCAGTTAATGTTTGGGTAATTGAAATCACCCAATATTAGGGTGTTTGGTAGGACCTTTATGTTTCCCAGTGTTTCCAGAAACGTGAAATGGGGGTCCTGGGACATGGTGGGTGATCTGTAGCAAGCTACAATTTGAATTGCAGTTTTGCCCATTGTTAGTTGCACGTGGATGATCTCTGAACAATCGTGCTGTGCCACTAATCTGGAGGTGAGGGTATCCTTAATGAATATGGATTCGCTCCCGCCTTTTGTATTTTGGTTTGGGTTCTGTGGCCGAAATGTATGGTATGAGTTGTAGCCTGGTAGTGCTGGGGTGCTCTCTGGAGCCTTAAACCAAGTTTCTGTTACTGCACACACATCGATTTTCTACATACTAAGGAGTGCCTCGAGTGCATGCATTTTGAGGTTTAGACATCTGGCACAGAGTAGCATTACTCAGTTTTTTGTTACTTGTGCTATTTACGGTGGTGGGTTTGTCTTTTGAGCCTTGCCTAAAAAAGGCACTATGGGGGTGGCAAGAGCCTTGGCCAGTATTTGCAAGCAGTCTCTAGAGAAGCAGCGTGGCTTGCCGAGCATGTCATCCCAGGCGGACAGACACTGGATCCCCTTTGAATGACACCAGAAACTTAGCCAATTGTTGAAATCGAGAATTTTTTCTTTATACCGTGGTATCATTCTTGGTGAGGGCAGGATGCTACTCAGGGTCAGGGTCATACCGGCCTGGGCTACGTGATCAGAGAGCTCTTCCATGTCTCTTCATGTAGTCCAGGGAGGTACAGCTCAGGTTATTCACACCAACATGGACAATGACAGAGTCACATTTGTACTTGTCCTGGAGTGACCCGAGTGCTTGTGTTATGTGATGGATCCTGGCACCCGACAGGCAGCTAACAAGTAACCTTCTCCTTATTCAGCCTAGTGAGTGGGACGTCAGTGACCCGACTATAGAGTCACCTATTACTAGTATGTTGGGTATGTTATTTTGCCTTAAGGGCTGTGATTGCATGGCACACTGGTTTTGTGAAGTATGCGTTTCATGGTTTGTGTTGGAGGGTGGAGGTTGCTTGGATGTTTGCTTGGGAGGTCTCTGTTGGTTTTGCAGATTTTTATTTAGAGCCTCAGAGTATGTTTTCATGTATTTATGTGTGTTTTTTGCCGGTGCTGGTTTAATGGGTCTATGGCAAGACTGGTGGTATGATGCAAGTATTTCCCTTCTCCTCTTGACTGTCTTATCCAGTCTTGGGTTGATTGAGCTTAGCCTCTAGTTTGGCTGTATAACTGCATCGCTCGCATGTATTAGTGTTTGGTGGTAGGAGGAGGAGGTTGTCTGTGTACATGACGCAGTTGTAACATTGCCTCAAAATGCCCAGATTCACCAGTTGGACTGGAGAGTACACCTGAAACTGCCCTTTGGACATGCCTGGATAGGTACAGTGAACTGTTTTACTGGATGGCTGGTAAGGTCGAATAGAGAGCCTTGTCCTTCTGTACAGTACAGGAGGGTCTAGTGCTAGGGTTTATAAGTGCTTGCTATAAGTTTTGAGCAAGTGCTGGGCTAAGAAATGAATGGCTTGAGTGCTTAAGTTGAAAGTTTGTCTAGTTCCAAGGGAAGAAATTGAAGAAGAGACTTTGTGGAGCCGGGAATAGTTTTACCCCTAGCTAACCGGCGCTGCCCGGTGCGCAAAACTGGGCAAATACAGTATTTATAGCAGGGAAATGAAAGAGATAGAAATTAGCCCAAAATGGTCAATAAACTACTAATTTCTGTGCTAAAACCACTCCTCCAGGGACAGATAGGCTGCTCAAAGCTCCCCTCTCTCACAGGTGAATAGAGAAACTTCCTTCTATCCAAGTAAGGTATGGGCAAAGAGAGATCTGTAACACAGCCCTGAATTTAGCACTAACCTGAAAACTGGACTATACTAGCTTAGAAAGGCGGGAAACAAGTGTGTGTGTGTATATATATATATATATATATATATATTTTTTTTTTTTTTTTTTTTTTCAGAAAATAAAGCAGATACACTAAAAAAAAACAGTTTAAAATCACAGAAAAGGATACTTATTGTTATATATCGCAGATCAGAGTTGTAGTCAATGCCCCCAGTAATAAAGTAGGAGGAAACACAAATACAGTAAAAGCAGATGAATAAAGTGCAATATATATATATATATATATATATATATAAAACAATAGAAAACAAAATAATTTAAACAAGTTACCCAATAATTAACCAGAAAAAAGCTCAGAACTGAGCCCTGTTCCAGCAGTCTTCAGACAAGTTCTAAATGCACACCCCTGCTTACTAGGGTGCAGGGGAACCTTCTCCAAAAAAAGATGGCCTGGATCAGTGCTCAAGTTATACAAAGTTAGACTCAGCAGGCCTGAATTTGGTCTATGCTACAGCAAGAAGGGCACCAATTTCAGAAATAAACAGTTCAAATAAGCAGTCACAATAAGCCTGTGACCAGAAATTCCCAGCTCAGAAGGGCAGAATCCAGCCTCTCCTCCCACAAGAGTGCAGACCACAAACCTTCTTAATGTAAAATAATTGGCCTGAAGCCCAAGTGTTTAAGCCAGAACTAATACACTTTTAGAATAGCAGACACTGGGCCTTCAATCAGCAATTCCCAGCTTAGTAGGATGTAAGCTACCAGTCCTGCCACAACAGTTCAGACCACAAACCTTCTTAATGTAAAACAGCCTGTATGAAGCCCAAGTGCTTAAACCAAAAGACTTAGAACAGTTACAATTTAATCAGGCTACGATCAAGCAGTAATAAATGCAGCAGAATAAATAAAATTGAGGACTTTTAAGAAAAGCAAAATAAAGTAGGAGGAAACACAAATACAGTAAAAGCAAATGTATAAAGTGCAAACTTTTTTTTTTTAAGTGCAAGAAGAGAGGAAGGAAGAACCTAAGTGGGCTGGCCTTCTCAAATCCTCTCTCTGTATTAAGTAGAGTGAACACTAGACTCAGAATATGATCTAACTGTACTCGGTTAACAGAGCAAATGAGATGGACCCAGGAGGAGTGTTCTAATACAGACTTACAGGAGGGGCGGGCAATTCCAGAGCCACCAACACTAATACAAACACAGGAAGAGGGAGGGTAGGGCACTAACTGCAGAGAGACACATAGCACACTGTTCAGAAACACACAATTAGGAAACAGAAAAAAATTAAAATACAGTACTTTTAAAACTGCAAGTTTGTACTAAAATTCACTACTGCAAGTTTCACTTAGCTTCAGCTTGTAATGCAGATGTTTGTAGCCAAGCAAGTCTCTCAGGAGTTGACTGTTTTAAGGCACTGACATCTGTATTAGTGTATATATACTCTGGAAGTTGTTTTCTACTCTGTGCTGCTTGTTTTGCCAATGTGTCAGCTAATGCATTTAACCTGAATGTTTCACTTGTCGGCTTCTGATGTGCTTTTACCTTTAAGATACTGTATTGCCCCTGCTGGTTTGACAACGATGTTATTTTATATAGGTCTTTTAATATTTCAGCATGTCACAGTGGTTTGCCTATGCTGTTTACAAATCTTTGACTTATCCAAGTGTCCATGTGCAGTCAAAGAATTTACTACATATGCACTGTCTGAGAAAATGTTAAGAGGCTTGCCATATTTAAGCACATACAGTACTGCCTCTAATTCAGATGAGCTAACATGCATCCAGGTAACTTGATAAGTTCAGGAGACCCCAACTTGGGATTTTCTGGAACTATGGTAAATCCTGTCCAGTATTTAATTTACCTTTGTCCCACAACCATGCTCCGTCTACAAAGACGTATGGCTTAAAATGGTCAAAGTCAGATGTCAAAAATTGTACATCGGGTGTCATTTTTTTCTAAGCAGTTATGTTGTTTTCCTTCATATACCATGTGATTTGACAAATGATATTTGCCCCCTGTCTGTATGGTGACAGTATTCATTCCGAAAAGTGCCATCCATTTTGCAAAGACTGCTTGGCTAATACTATCTGTGCTTTTATTAATTTCAAAATCGTCTATCAAAGCATTTACTGCTTGGTGTGGTGTTTGTACTATAATGCTGGAAAATACGGTTAAGTACTTGGTTTGTTTAATACCCCAGTAAATGGCTAATAATTATTGTATGCATGGGTGATTGCCCAATTCCACTGGAGTCATTTTATGACTACAGAAAGTAACTGGACGTAATGTTTTTTTCATCCTGTTGTCACTACCATGTGGCCATTCCTGTAATAGTACAACAGATAATGTTTTCTTTCCAGCTGCTGCTTGCAACACAAATGGCAACTTTGGTGTGGGTGCTATTAATTCTGTAGCTTGTGCTAACTTTACCTTTATTTGTAAAAACGCTTCATCCTCATGTGGTCCCCACTCAAAGGGTGGAGTTTTTTTTGTTCCTGCAACATTTTGTCTAGATGTCACAGCAGCATAATCCTCTCTAAATTCCATGCATTGGGCAAGAAGACCTTCCGAATGGTTCATAGATTAGTATTAGGCTAACTGCCCTTGTGAGCCATTTTAAGCCTAGACAATTATCCCTTGTGAGATTCAAACCTTGTACCTTGTGTTTGTAAGGCAAACACCTTAACCATTAGGCCACCCTCCTTGCATGACATTACCTAGAAAATTAGCCTTGTGTCATAAAGTGAATTTTTTTTTCACTTTTGACCCTAAACCCTGACTGCTGCAGAGTATGAGAGACTAAGAGGCTGTACATGCTCTTCCACGGTTTCAGACTGAATTAGTACATCAATGTAATGCAATACTGAATCATCTTTTTCCTTCTGTTGCAGAATGGAACCTACAGTCAGGTGAAAAGTAAGCCCTGAGGTAATCTTGTCATGACATACTGCTTTTAAATGTAAAGGCAAATCCTGTCCACACACTTTTTCTGAGGCAAAAAAGCCACTTGTTAGCTCTATTACTGTAAACCACTTACTTTGTGGCTTAATGCATGCAGCCAACTCTGGAACTCCTGGAATTAAATGTGCTCTAGGAGTTGTGTACTGATTTACTTTCCTTAGATGAATGACAACATGTAACTACCATCTTTCTTTTTAAATGGCCAGAGAGGTGAATTTGTAGGACTGTTGCCTTTTTGTAGGATTCCTTCCTTTTCCCAATCTGCAATACATTTTTCCATCATTCCTCACTCCGCAAGCTAGAATTACAATTGCACGCTCCCATCTATCTACCCTTCTCTATGCCTCCCCTCTCTTCTCACACCTGAATAAAACCAACCTTAAAAACTGTCATCATGCTACAACCACATCGCCAGATTTGCAACTGGCTCACCCTACCGTAACCACCACTGCCAGAACCTGAAACTCCTGGACTGGATGGAACTACCCCACCTCCTACAGCTCAACCAGCTCAAAATTGCCCATAAAATCCTCCACCATCCGGACACCACCCCAGCCCTAAGAAACAATCTGCCCCTGCAGCAACAATCGTGCACTCCGCTCATCCACCAAACTCCAAGTACTTACAATCAAATCCAACCATGCTGCAGGCGACTCCCTCTTCGCCAACTCTGTCGGTAAAAACTGGAACTCACTACCTGCTGACATTACCCTAGAGTCTTCACCAACCATATTTAAACAAACTTAAAAGTCACCTCATATCACACTGGATATGTCCCTGCACCAACCCGGATTAAGACCCCACACATCCCCCCCACCCCACCTCACTGTGCTCATTTAAACAATGAGATACTTTGTCAGCAACTCTAGGTATTGTTTGTGTACATATTTTTTCTCAAACCACAGGTGATATGTTATCTTTAACAATTACTTTTATTAAAAAATAAGCCTCAGGCATCACTCAAGGATGCATGTACTATGTCTATAATCAAACTGTATGTTACCTGAATTACTGGAGTATCTATGTACTATGTCTACAATCATCTTCTATGTAATCACAAGTAGTTGATCACCTATTTTGTATGCCTATAACTTGATCTATATGTAATTTTGGAGCTTTTCTCCCTGGGATTCCGCTGAAAATGGACATGTATCCAGCCAGACCATCCCGGTTAACAAATGTAAAATAAAATAAATAAATAAATATGCTCTTCTGCCTCCCTAGGAATGGGATATTGTTTTTGAAAAGGAGGTATGTAATCCTGATCACTACCTACCCCCACTGGCATTTCTAGCTTTCCACAGTCACTGGGTCCCTTGGACCACAGGTTTGGAAACTGTTGTTGTAAATGCTGTCACACATCCTCAACTGTCTGTATTTACATGTCCAGTAGGCTTGTCAGGTTTTTCAGGTAGAGAGATTGAACAGGAAACTGCACTTACCTCTCCCGTTTCCCTGTCTCCCATCCACAAAATATTGTTAGGTAAATTAATTACTATGTCTAAAGGTCCTAAAATATCCATACCAATAATGGTAGTTGAACAAGATGGATGCATTAAAAATGCAATTTTCCATATCTGTCCTCCTTGGTGAAATTTTATGTTTACATCTTGGCTACTTACTGCATAGCATACTATGCCATTAAATGCAGAAATGCAAACATTTTTGTAGGATTTACGGGTAACTGTCTGACGGATACTGCTGCTCCTGTGTCTAACAAGACATTTGCCATAGTGACCCCTCTACCCAGATCTCAATCAGTGGTCCTCCGTCTCGGCCCTTTTTAAAGGTAGTCAGGAAAGATACCAGGGTAGGGGGGGCATACCCCTATTGTAAGAGAATCCACTCATCCTCACTTTTACTATCAGCTGCACTGTGGCACACTGCATGCTTTTGTCATCTTCCTCTGTAACTGAGTGACCTACATATTTACATTTCTCAATTTCCTTACGTAACTGCCATCTAGCTATTTCCTCTGCCTGCTCTTCCAGGTATTTTGGATTTACAAGCGAAGCTTGCTGAAAATCTATCGGGCATAATTCCCCTTTCCCTGTGTATTAATAACCCTTGTAGCTGTCTTTACCAATACTGTAAGGTCTCTGTTCATTGACTTGTTTTTCTGACTTGTTTTGTGAATGTTTTGGCTTTTTTTTGGAAACATGCCCTATTCTTCCTTCTTTTTATGCCAAACTTTGTAATAACAGTCTTGCTTAACATGCCCTATTTTTTTTTTTTTTTTACAGAAAAAAAAACCATGTTGGTACCTTTTGTTTATTTGATCCCAGTGGTAGGGATACAGAAGCAGGAGCTAGAGGTGCTGATGCAGCTCTTTCTGCTGGTGGTTGGTCACACCACCATTGCCTTCCATGGCTTTTTACTTCACTGATTACCTCAAATGGTTCACCTCCTTCCCCTAGTGCAAAGATATGGTGTAAGTATAACATCCCATCAGCCGGAGTCTGTCCCCTCATTAGTTTTTGTACCACATCAGTGAAGGTATCTGAATTTTCTCCATAAATGCATTTAATATACCCTGGGACCCCTTTTACTTGCTCTAAGGAGCAATGTATTCACCGTTTTTGCACTTCTGGTTGTTGCATGTCCCTGTCTGACATTTGATATATGACCTGAAATGCAAGTCTAAAGTGCACAGCTTGTTCCATTAACTTATCTGAGATGGTGATTATGAAATTATCTAACAGCTTAGCTGTGAGAGGCTGCCCTTGTGTATTGTACATGCCATGAGAACAACTGTCATACGTCCTACTTTACTGTTTAACTGACACATGTCTTGCTTTAACTGAATGAAAGTTTTTAAACATTTGGGAATAAAAATCCAGAAACATCTGAGTAATGCATCTGTCCATACATCAGATCCTGTTGTGTATGATAACCATTCTTCAAATGCAAGCATGTTATAAAATATGCATTTCTTATCATTCCACTGCAGTAAACTTTATAACAATTTGGACTGTGAATACAGACTAGCTGTAGTTCCCTGTTCTATGATTTGAACTGGCTTTATTTTTCCCGTTCTTCTTTAACTCTTGTATTCGGACATTAGCTTATCCTAAACCTCACTAGCCAAATCCTGTTGCCTCTAACTGTTGCTTAATATCTGAAATTTCTTTCTCCAATTCTTTACATGCTTTATGATACTTTTCAATGGACTCTTCTTTTGATTGCAGGGCCCCTATGCACTTTTGACAAAGATTTTGTACGAGATCTCTGAACTCACCCTGTCTGTGTCTTAGGAATTTATCAACTTCTTCTGTCAATTTATTATGAACCTCATTCCTGTCATCTGCTTTTTCTTGCTGATTAGCTTTATTCCACTGTCGTACACACTCTTTAAAGCATGCAATAAGATCTACAGGAGTTTCTGTGAGTAACTGATTTGACCGTTCTAATTCTGAAACTAGCATATTGACAGGACATAAATGTTTAACATCTGGACATAATGTAAGAGCATTACCCTTTTCTGCTTCTTTATTATCAGAAGATGTTTCTTTGCAATTTAACTCACTAACAATGGTTTGCACTGTATTTTTATGGCATTATACACAGAAAGCAGTTTCACATGACTCGCACAATAAACATTTACTGTCATGCCAGTCGTTTTTCTGTTGGCGATACCAGTCAAATGTTGCTACTCATTTACTTAGTGCATGTACGTCAACTTGCCCTAATAAGATTTTACATTTACTAATACGTTGCCCATACCAGTTCTGTAATCTCTCCCAAAGTTTATCTGGTTATTCTGACATATTAACAGTAAAACTCTAATTAGACTTTTTACTAGCCTAACGCATCCATACTGCATGTAATACAAAAGGTTTCTTACCAGTTCCATGGGGACTCAGATGGCCTGTCTGGTCACTCTAGATGGTTGGAAAGCTTCTGTAGTTACTTGAAAAAACTGGTGAAACGAAGCTGGCAGTTGCAGATTCAAAACCTGGGAATTTATGGCACTGCGACCCTTCCTGCATGGCAGTCTCACTTCGGATCCAGACATCTGGGAACTGTACTGCTGCAAACTGTAACTGAAGTGCTCCTATTTAGGACTCAATTTTACATTGATTGTGTAAACAGTACTGCAGAAGGGACTACAATAAAGATGCAAGAGGGAAACATACTGGTCTGTAGTAATGATTCAGTAATCATTGGAACACATCATTGCCTTTTTGTTATCAGAACTTTTAATAAGAATCCCACAGCCAAGTTTGAGCAAGTAATCAGGGTGCCATCAGCATGTAGAGTAGTGGGGCAAAACTACTAAAAAAACAGTAGTACATTTTTATATCTTATTCCCTCCTGCCTGGCTCGCCACTTAAAACTTATTTAATGATGATGATGCTGCTTGCTGAAACCAAAGTCTGATTAATGCACTGAACTTTGCAGACTATTAGCTTTTTCAGCACTGTATTAACTTCTATGCAGTTACTAATAAAATAACTTGTCTATGTAACAGACACGTACGATACTGTCACAGTTTTAATGTACCAAGTTTAGTTTCTCAAAGCATGTATGAATGATAGCTTTCTATTCTCCATTTACCTCAGAACAAATGTGTTCCTACATGTACCAGATCTAACAAAAATCAGATCTAACATCATACACTTTCAATGTCCTTTATATACAATTTTTGTACCATTCGGATCTTGTCCATGAAACAGTCTGTTGATGTTAATACTATTGGAATTCATTTGATGTTATGCAGTCTGTTGATAAGCTAACTTGTCTTCTCTTTCAAGGTAAATTATGTAAAAAGCTTAAACTATTAGGGAGTTGTTCCCATTAGGAAATTGTTTCGGTCTCCAACCGGTAGGGATTTTTTCATTCCTGCACCTGGGTTTCTTACCTGCAATTCTCCTTGAAGCTTGTAGCAGGCACAAAATGTTAGCATTACACACACAGTTGTATCCCAGACGATGCATATTTCTAACTAAAGTTTAACCCTTTTGTGCACATATGCTAACAAACAGAAAAGCATGTGCCTTTAAATGTCTGTATTTTACTATATATATACTTTAAGCATAAGCGTACATGCACTATTACAAGTGTCTAAACATATATCCAACACCCATATTTATGGGGACATGATAAAATGCTGTATTTGGGAGCATTGATTTAAAAGGCTTCCATTATCATGGCTAAGGATACGCGGGAAGAGACTAAACAGAAGACAATACAAAAAATGAGAAACTAGAAGCTTTTGTTTATGGATACAAGTAGCAAGCTACAAACAGTGAAAATACTTATAGTCCCTTTAGTTTTATATATGGGTCAGGCATATCTTTACCAACCAGAGAAGTTGTTGACAATATTTAATACATAACTGAAAATTTGGCAGGTGAACAGGGCAACATTTAAGTGGGATAAGGTGATCCTTCCAGCAGAACAAGGTGGTTCAGGGTTACTTGATTGGAAGGGATATTTAAGACCTATACGGTTAAGGCTCATATACATAGCACAAGCAGATAATTATAATTCAAAAAGGAAATTATGATGATGAAACAGAGAGGAGTTCAAGAAATAAAGAAAGTGTGATTTTGGATGAAGATCCTTAAGGAGAATAATAACCACAGAATATTATATTTATAAAGTAGCAGAAAGTATTCGAAGAAATAAGCCAATGACAGAATGGAGAAGAGAGATTTTGCCAACAGGGATGACTGCAAGTAAGGGTCCAGACAATAGGCAAGAGGGAGCCAGAATATACTGGAGAAAACTAGCAAAGGAACCAATGTACTGGGAGCAAATAACTAGAAAAGGAAAGTTAATAGAGTGGGACGAGAAAACGTCTGGACTGTAGGCTAGAGACTGCCTTTCATACCAAGGGACTGGATAGAGTACAGTATAAAAAGAGAAAGGAATATGGGAATTGTAAGTGAAAGACCTGACCTAGTAGCATTTTTAATTGAATCTAGAACAAACTGCTGTAAAAAGGGAAAACTAGAAGAGAATATAAAATATTGCATGATAGCTATATCAGAGGAGGTTAGAAAAGATTGAGAAGAGATCCTCGAAAAGCAATTTACAACAGAATAGCAGGACATATCTACAGCTCCCAAGTATGCAACAAAGTCCAAAAGGTTTAAGATAATTGCTTGGAAGTGTTTGCTTATGTATATTTAAACCTGAAGCAGACTCCAAAGAATATTTCCTCAGGTAAATAGCAAATGTTAAGAGGTGTGATGGGAAAGAAAGAGGTAACTGGGAACATATGTTTGGGGAGTAAAATGAGTTGGCAGATTTGAAAACCACCCTACAGAGTACTTGTCAGAAATACTGGGTAAGCAAATGGCTGTAACTAAGGAAACCCATTCTTTTGAGCGGAGAAACAGGATCTGAATTTCCTAGACATAGTAAAGTCTTAAGTTTAATTTTGCTGGTTGCCAAAAAATTATTAGAAAATGGAAATCAAAGTCTAAATCAAATGTATTTGAAGTACTGAATATTATAAAAGAGATAAAAGAACTGGAATATGGATCTTTAGAAAAGGCGAGGAACAAATTACATAGGAATAAATAGAAACTAAGAATAACACATGTAGAATAATGGTGAGGCGGAGGAGTGAGGTTTAAGGGAAGGCAGGAATTCAGCAATTTATGTAATGATGGACTGATAACTACAAAGAAGGAAAACATATGTGATGTATAATGCATGTAAATGGAAAAGTTAATGTGGTTTGTTTTCTTTTCTGTTAATCTATTTTTGCTTATGTCTTAAGTGATAATTTAATGGTGTGTTTATAAAGAATGTATCGTACTATGTTGAAAAACACAGAGCAGAAGGAACACTTGAAAGCTATGAACCATTGATAAGAGATCTATAGCAAAAGCTGCATATGCTACACTAAGCATATGCTGAATGCAGAGCCTATGGTCAACATGGTGAATTAACCAGGTGATTGACATGCATGATAAGCAGAAATGTGTATAATAGAGATGTGTTGATACATGTGAAACTAGGGTTACCACCTGTCCCACTTTGCGAGGGACAGTCCCTCTTTGGGCAGTTATGTACTGCAAAAAAATTTTAACAATGGCCAATGTCCCGAGATTTTAGGGAAAAATTATTTCCTATATTTTATGTAATAGTTGCATAGAACAGTTATTCTGTATCTGAAACATCTAAATATTATCAAAACTGAATAAGCAAATAAAATGCTACAAGACTAAGCTTTTATTTAGGCAAAAAAAGTGAAGTTCTGTCCTTTGTACTGGCCATGGGTACGTTTTGGCCTGCAAAATCCGATGTTTGTACTACGACTATCCCACTTTGGGCATTTGAAAAGGTGACAACCCTATGTAAAACATCCTACTGTTTAAACACATCTAAATAGCAAGCAAGTTGCAAAGCCCAACTATTTCAGAGTAAACTATTATAGTAAATGTCAAGCCTGCAGTAACCATTGCCAAGAAACTGCCCTTTTACATACCTCTCATCTGTACAGATTTTCACAGAACGCCCAGATTTTTGCCTCATATTTTTTGTTCATTTTTCATAAAATTGTGGTTTTCTGGCAAATTAGTGGGAAATCATTAAAGTTTGAAGTTAGAAAATAAAGACAGACATTTGCGTTTCAGACTTCATATCCTCCAGAAAATTTGTGTTAATGCAAAACATGTTATTCTATCAACTTTCTAAGTTTGTAAGAGCAATATTTAAGTGTCCCTATTTTTGCACCTTTGTCCCACTTTTATTTATAGCTTTGTCCAGATTTTTTGCTCTACGAGGTTGAGAGGTATACTATTAATGAAAGTGGTTTATATCAATGAAAATTAGGGGCTACCCTTTAAATGTCATTAATTCTACTGAATAGTTTAGTGGGTATCAATTAGGAAGACAATATTGATTTAGGGAAAAAGATGACAAGTAGGCTTGCTTGTTTTTGTGTGTGCGTGCGTGTGTGTGTGGGGGGGGTCTTTCTGTGAAAGGAATGAAAGCTTATTATTCATTTAAACATTTGCTCAGCTGGTAGCAAGACCCATCTACTAGTTCTACTTACCCACTGAAGACTGACTGCTTGCTGGGATGGAATAACAGGAAGAAGGTAAAAGCTTGATAAGATTATTTAAATGAAAGGCAGATTAGGGAGGCTGGAATATGAAAGGAAGAATGATAGTTAAAGAAAAACCTGAAATAACTGAGTGATTGAGTGGATCAAACAGTTAAAGTTGTTGACAAGTGTAATTTGGTACTGATTCCTTATGTGTTAGATGATGGGGAAAAAATGTGAAAGAGGGTGGTTCATGTTTTCTGATGAAATACTTGTAGAAACATTGTCTTTTGTATTACGGTGAGTTTATTTAATGGACAAGGAAAGGTGCCATTTATATATTAAAGAAGTTTAAATATAAGGTATTAACATCTTTCTTGTGAAAGGGAGGAGGGCAAGAATCTGGTCAAGTAGTACCACATTACAGATTCAAGTGTGAAGCAAGAAAAACATATGGATATATGTTTATAAAGGTTGTCAGAGGACTTAAAATTAATGAAACCGAGCTACAAAAGGGAATTTATCTGGAATTGGTCATCTGATCATGAGCATGAAGATGGGAAGAGTGACAGAATGTTTAGGGCAGAAAATTAAACACTAGCAATTAGATGGAAAAACACAGAAGACAAATCTATGGAAAGAAAAATGTTAAAAGGAATCAGAGTTATGGGAGGGTATAAATGAGTTAACTGTATATTGTCTTGGGGCAACACAGCAGGTCAAGTCTGACTGTTTAGGTGGTTGATGGTATTAAAGCAGGAATGATGCATCACAAATTAGAAGTTAAGGGTTTCAAACAGCATACAGTTAAATTCAACGCGAGTGATACTTAAAAGTGTGAGGATGCATACTTAATGATATAATTAAATATCCAGCTTTTGTTTCATCTGAAGGGAGATAAAGAAATGATTTGTGTAAAAAGAATTTTATAACATGTTATAAAAATGGTTATAAATAGACTAGAATATTCCTAAAAAGTGCAGATTTGCCTGAAAACTATATCACACCATTAAAATAAAAAAAACTATTACAGAAAGTCTGAATGCTGCAATCGAGCAATGGCATGGGAAAAACTGTGTATATATTATATTTGTATATTACCTTTATTAGTTTGATTTTCCATGACAGCAATAAAAACTTTATTAAAATGCTTTGATGTTACATCAGTAATACAGTTTTAATACTAAAAAATAATTTTGGCATAACAGAAGTACAAAAAGTAAATGGAGAGGAAAAGTTTACCACTGAGAAGTATGTAATCTGACTTAAGTCTGTGAAAACAGAATCCATGCACTATGGACCCAACCCTACGCAAGAAAACTAAATATGTTTAAACTACATAAAAATACAAATAAATTACAAAAAATGATGCATCCTAACATAGCCTTAACTACAATACAAAAATTTTACTAAAAATCACCTCAGAACTAGAGCAGAAAGCCACCCAAGAGACAAGCCATTCATACAAACCCAGGAAACAATCTCAATACAAAGTTTATGCAAAAATGCAATTATCATGTCTACTAAAAGCAGTAATGCAAAGTTTAAAAAAAACTTAAATGAATACATGGAGTCTAGTTCATATGCTACACTAAATATCATGTACCGTAAGATTTGGTAACTGTGTGTGTGAAAATGTACTCTATCATACTAATATACAAGACAGTTAAAGTATCATACCCCACACCCCCACTTCTTTACATAATCCTCATAAATATGAGTTCCTTAATCCTATGGCTTACACACATACAAACACACACACAAAATATAGTTTTTCTGAAAAGCTACAGATCATGAAAAAAATGTATTTGCCTGTATACTATGTACAATGCATACATACATTATGTACACATTTAGATCTTTGGTGCATCTGGCTCATAATGCCTTTTTTTAAATAGTCCAGTTAACACAACATACATACATATGGAATCCAAAATTCGATCACATTAAGGTAGCTCTTCTCATTGCCAAAAGTCTCAACTGCTCTACTTCGAGGCACTCCTACATTTGGAACATACACATATTTGTACAAGTACTGAGACATTCTTTATATGTAAAGAAAGCACATCCTCAGCTCAGACAACACAGAAAAAAGAAAAAAAAGCATGTGGGGTAGCTATCATCTACAAGAACTCAACTAGCCTTTATATTCACCCACTTAGCTCAACATGCATCATATTAGTACTGCAGAATATTTTAACAGACAATAGAAGAATTAACAATATAAAATCAAATCATAAGAATGTATACTCCACCAGGTAGCAACACTGAAATTGCAGAGGAACTACTATTATGAGCCTCCAGCAATACTCAAGAAACCTTAATTCTATGGGTCTTTAACCTGACTGGTTACCCATACAAAAATGAATCCTCTAACAGGAGCATTAACTGTTGCTTTTTTGGCCAACTAATATGCTCTTCATTTAGATACAATAAAAACAGCAACAGAAAAAGCCCTCCAGACTAGATCCTAACAAACTTCTCAACTAGTACTACTAATTCAGGTAAGTTTATAACTTAAGTGAACATCTCCTCACTTCTATTGTAAGAAGCTGTACTTGCACACCAAAATGAAATCACTGCAACCTTGCTCGCAGTCTATCAAAACTTTCACAAAGACACCTTATCCTCCTCTCTGAAATATCTCAACTTGGAACCTTTAAAAACGCTGCAGCTTGATGAAACCACCACTCCGGCTATCTAGGGAACCAAAGCAGCTCATGAAGCAGAGGGGTAAAACATGGAATTATTGGAAACATAGCAAAACTGAACATAACCCCCAAAATACAGACAACTTAGAAATTAAGACAAGGACAGTATAAATTCGGACAAAAACACTTTTATATTAACCTGCAAAATTCAAGTCACTCAAACCCAAAACTCATCTGGTCTTCAGTAAACAAATGTATTTGCTTAGGCCAAAGTATTCAACAGTCACCTTCAAGAAATAATAAGCCAAACAGTATAACCAGCCAATTCATTTCCTACTTTATTCAAGCTGTATGTAACCTCTCTCCAGAAACATTACTTAAGTTCCTCACCTATCTACGACACTATACACTGTCCCATCAATCAAGCCTTTAAATACCCACATCTATTACCAAAAACTCCTCCTCAAAGTAAAACCTACAATACATGTTCCAAATAATTTACCAGCCAAATACATCAAAATACAGTAGATACCCTAACCTACCCAGTTTCTACCTTAATCAATTTATTACAGAAGGGCATGCTCCTCTCCACTGGGAAAACATCTTACATTCTTCCCCTTCAAAAAGGTGGCATATCAACTGCTTCAACAACTGGCCCACTGCCATCCTTTCTCCATTATCACAAGTTCTTGAAAAAATGTATTCAACATCAAATACTCAGCTGTATTTTTGCAAACTGCTGTATCCTACACAGCATGGTTTTCAACTAGATCACAGCACTAACTCTGAACTTCTCAACTTTACAATCATCAATTATAACAGAAATGCACGTAATCTTGTATCGGTCATTTACTAGACCTGTTCAAGGTCTTTGATATGGTGTCTCAACCTAGACTACTTAGCAGACCCTCTTCTTTAGGACTAAACAGATCCTCTCTTTGTTGGTTTAAAAGCTATCTGGTAGGCAACAGGCAGTCAAATGGAATACTGACATCTCCACTTCCCTTCTCCATCTTTGGGCATCCCCCCCAAGGATCTATCCTAGGTCCACATGTGTTCAACAGCTTCATAAATGACCTATATAAAAATCAGCATGCGCACTTCACAATCATTAAGTACTCTGCTCCACCAAGTTCCTAAAAAGCCTTACCACCTAATTCAGGATTCTACTTTCTGTTGAGGCATGGCTTAATGACACCAAACTCCTCCTGAAGCCCAGGAGCACCAGATTAATCTTGCTCACACACAAACCTTACAACAATCAGAAAAACCTTTTCTCCTCATCTTCAAGCAAAACTACAACAGAAATAATAACACATACAAAACTCCTAGGGCTTACAATTGATGACCATATGAAATTTGATTACCACATAAAAGTTGTAAGAAAGAACAACCAAAAATATGTCAGCCAGTACAAGATAAAACCCAACTTAACAGATTATACCAGGAAATGCTTGGCAACAGCCTATCTACTCCCTACACTTTCTTTATAGAGCTCCCGTTTTTAGTAATTTATCTCCATCCATCTCCTCATCTGACCCATGTAGAGCCTCCAACTGTTCTCCAATTTCCTTGTCTGCCCAGACCTGAATATTCCAATTGCTCCTTTGCAGATGATCACATACATGATCCTTCAATTGTGCCCCCCCTCCAAATCCTTATGACTAAAAGAGTGGCTTGTGCAATAACTTAAATGGAGACTGTGCTTGCATTTACCCATCAAGCATGTTGTTGCTGGGCCTCACAAAGGTGCTCTGCAAAGCTCCTTGTCTCCAGAGGTTTCAAAAGCAGCAAAATTCTCCAAACCCTCACTGAGGAGAGCTGGCTCTCCTCTTTATTTTACCACCCCAACAACAAACGCCAAACATCACTAATCACTGTAGTCTACTCCCAAAATTCATATTACCCTTTGTGCACATAGACAACCTGCCTCTGTGCAAGTGTGCAAGCTTGCTTTTTCTCCTTTTACCTTTAACAGCTATTTTATTATTAAAATGGTGGAAACACAAAGAAGGCTCTCCTACAATCAAAGTACTAAGAAGTCATTTGCTATGGCTATCAAAAGGATGAGGTAATCAGAACAGAGTTCTGGAAGTTGACCATTCACTTTGTGATGGAGACAGAGCCAGTCCTTTATGCTTCTACTCCTTTATACGTTTTGCCCAGTGTGAGCTTGTGACAGACTGGCGTCTTCCTGCTTTGCGAGCCTACTATTAGTTAAACATACATATGCTATAGGAATATATTTTGCAAAGTACATGTTACTTCTGTAGTCTTCTAATGCTTTTGCAATGTTATCACATGTAATCTCATTAATTAGTAATATTGTTGTCGTTTTTCGGCTTTTTCTGGTTAGGGGTCGCCACAGTGGAACTCCGGTCCGCTAATGATTGGCAGTAGATTTTGATGAACGCCGAGGTGCCAGCTCGACGTTCAACCTTCAACGAAGGCACGCCCATTTACGCATGTCTTTCAAACGCCTGCGGGGAGGGCATGCAGACTCCACACAGAAGGCACTCCCCCGCACTCTAGCCGAGAATTGAACAGGAGAACCTCTTGCAGTGAGGCAAC
>NC_056738.1:525446708-525485360 GCF_019279795.1 Protopterus annectens | reverse complement strand
CCTCTGCAAGTCGCATCTATTTTTATGAATTTACACCAATGAAACCAAACAGCAACCAAATTCAAAAGATATCCCAAGAAGAACACTTAGCCATGGCAGAGGTAAATCTAGCTAAACAAAATATACAGCTAAAGTAAATGGCAATGGTATATGGCAAAACAGATTTTTAATAGGTATTACAACATATTGAACACTTTAGCCTTTTTACCCTTCATCAGCAGCAAGGAAAAAAAATGAGTCAAATGAGATTTAACCGACTAATCTAAAATCCTGACAGAAGACCCGTACTGCAATCAACAGAGAAATAAAAAAAATAAGTTATGTACTCACCATAACATTCCATCAGAGTAGTCCTACTTCATTTGTCTTCAACCTGTGGGTATCAGATCCTAACGGATCCGAGCCGGCAACTTCACAAGCATCTGCTCTGAGCTCCAAGCTCTTCCCCCTACTCATAATACACCACCACTACCTTCCAACCCTCAGATCGAGTTTGCTGCACTGTACACTAAACAACCAGATCCCAAAACACCTTATACACACAAAAAGCCAGCTATGAGCGCCGTCCATATGGTAAGGCCAGGGGGAAGGCAGGAGGGATGGTTGAAGACAAATGAAGTACAACTACTCAGATGGAACGTTATGGTGAGTATATAACTTCTTTACCTGAAGTAGTTTACTTCATTTGATCTTCAACCTGTGGGACAGACCAGCTACTAAACACCTGGGTGGCCCGAATGGAAGGATATTCCAGAGCACCATGGAACCAAAGGTTGCTCTCCTTCGAGAAATCAAATCCAATTTATAGTGAGAAATAAAGGTATGAGATGAGGACAAAGTAGTTGCAGAAGAAATGTCATCTAAGGATACTCTCAACCAAAAAGCCGCATAAGTAGCCATGGACCTTGTCGAGTGAGCTCTAACCTGATCCGGAGGAGACAAACCTTTATACTTGTAGATCTGAAGGATACATAGGGAGATCCACCTGGCAATGGTCACCTTGGAAATAGGGTTACCCAAAAAGGGTTTAGAAAAAGACACAAACAATTGGTTAGATTTATGAAAAGTTTTGGTCCTGTGCAAATAGAACCATAACTGTCATGAACATCCAACAAATGCAACTTGTACTCAATTTTGTTTGTAAAATTTGGAAAGAAAACAGGTAAATTGATAGTTTGATTGGTATTGACCTCCGTTACTTTTGGGAGAGAAGGACTGGTGCAAAGACAAACCTTGTCCTTGTGGAAAATCATGTAAGGGACCTTAACAGACAACACCTGAAGTTCTGAAACCCTCCTAGCAGAGGTCACTAGAAAAGCCGTCTTCCAAGACAAAAACTTAAAATCTGCGGTTGCTGCAGGTTCAAATGGAGGAGCAACCATTGCTTGAAGTACCATAATAAGGTCCCACAGGGGAATGGGATCTTTGATTGGAGGACATAAGAGTAAGGTACCTTTGATAAAGGCTTTGTACAATCTGGAAGAAGCCAAAGAAGCAGAGTTCTCACTCGCATGAAAATGAGAGATGGCGGAGAGTTGAACCTAGACAGACGAGCTAGCCCATTGTTGAGAAATATTTGCCAAAAAGTCAATGATAGCCAGAATGGGAGCTGTGAAAGGATCTAAACTCCTTTAAGAGGCCCAAAAGGAAAAACGCTTCCATTTGCTGCAATAAATCTACCTGGTGGAAGACTTATGAGCTAATAGACCGGACTAAATAAGAGAATTCAGCTTCAGACTGTCCAGATTCGGATGAGGGACCCTCGAGGGGTGCGAAATGAGATCCTGAATGGGATCCAAGATCCAAGGAGGAGCTAGAAGATGAAACAAAAGGAAAAGAAACCATACTTGGTGAGGCTAAAACGGGGCAATGATGATCACTTTGCTCTCCAGTCGACAAGCCCTCTGTAGGAACTTTGGAATAAGGGGTACAAGACGATAAGCATAAAGTAGACCGGGAGGCCAAGCATGGACTAGATCGTCTCTGGGGGACTCGCCTGGCTGGGGCATCAGCCCAAAGAACTCGCTGCACTTTGCGTTGGAAGGAGATACGAAGAGATCGAAACAAGAACAACCCTACTCTAGAAAGATTTGCTCTGCTACTTAAGGATTCAGGACCACTCGTAAGGCATCAGAACAGTCTGACTTAGTTTGTCCGCCAGAATGTTGGACCGCCCCGGAATAAGCGTTGCTACCAGTAAATGACCAGTGGAGATCACCCATTCCCAAATGTTCATGGCCTTGCGACAAAGGGGGTTACATCTGTTCCCTCCCAGTTTGTTGATACACCAGACCACGACATGTTGTCTGACTGGATTGCAATGGTTTCCAGAGGTAGAAAGGCATGAAGAGCCTGCAACGCTAAAAGGATCGTCCTCATTTCCTGAACGTTTATATGCAAACTGATCTCGATCGGGGACCACATGCCTTGGACTGTCCCTCCCGAGCAATGCTCCCCTACCCTAGCTAGGTGTTCATGGTCACTGTGGCTTGGGCAGGGGCTAGAACAAAAGGTCATCCTTCCAAGATTTCCAAAGACTGCATCCAGCATAGAAGGGATCATCTGCTGATGTGTATCGGGTGAGACAACGGAAGATTCAACAAGGACCATTGCATTGCTAGAGTCCACTGTAGTACTCGCATATGTAAGCAAGGCCATGGTAGAAGTGTTATCGTCGCTGCCATAGGGGCCAGGGGGAAGATGGGATTGGTAAATGAAGGCGATATGCAGCCTTAAATTTTGAACTCTCTCCGAGGTCAGGAAAACTTTTGTCTGCAACGTGTCTATCCGTGCTCCTATGTATTTCTATAACCTGGGCAGTGGGCAGGATTCAGAAGAGATTTGGCTGTGTTGATTGTAATCCCTAGATAGTGTACAAGATGTCGGAAATAGTCTCTGGTCCGACAAAGTAGACGCTTGGTGGGAGCAGTAAGGAGCCAATCATCCAGGTAAGGGTAGACCCGAACTCCTGGAGTGAGCCACTACTACTGCCACCACTTTCATAAACACCCTGGGGGCTGTGTTGAGACCAAAGGGTAGGGCTCGAAACTGATAATGATTGGCTCCTAGCTGGAAATGGAGAAACCTCCTGGAGCATCTGTGCATCTTTATGTGATAGTAGGCGTCCTGGAGTTTGAACGAGCACATCCAGTAGCTCTCTTGCAGGTACGGCAGGATGGACTGTAAAGAGACCATCCAGAACTTCTCTTTGGCAAATGACAGGTTCAGAGTAGACAGGTCTAGAATGGGCCTCAAGTCCCCCGTCTTTTTGGCACCAAAAATAACCTGGGAGTAGATGCCCGATCCAGACTGATCTGGGGGGATGGGTTCCATGGCTCAATTCTTTAGCAGCCTGGAAACCTCTAGTGCGGCTGCCTCCCTTTGCGAGGATGGTACATCTGGGAGGAGTTTGTAAGATATAGGGAGAACCACAAATGGGACTTAACCTCTGGAAATTATCTGAAGCACCCATCGGTCTGATGACACGGACTCCCATGCCGCCAGGTGCAACGACAGGCGACCCCGACTGCTTCCAGAGCAGAGCAGTTGGGGAACCCCTCAGGGTTGCTGCACAGGCCTGTCCGAGAACAGTTCTCAAGGCCCAAAATTCCCCAGTCCCCCTTTGCCTCTGGGCTGACATCTGTCCTGTCCCCCTCTGCCTCTAGGGGAAGAAGGGCCCCGAGTGTCCCGGGAATACCGAGACTTCCAGAACCACATCTTTTGCCCTCGCTGATTCCGGGAAAAGGATGTTTGAGGGTTCGAGAAGCGGATTCCAACATAAGACAGTGTCTTCCCATCTTTCTCACTTTGGACCAAGGTGTCAGACTGTCTTACCAAAGAGGGAAGAGCCATCATACAGGGCATTCACAAAAGACTCCTTGAAGGGTTCTCTGAACTGACGCATACTGAACCAGGCGTTATGCCTAATGGACATGTTGAACCCAGACGGCCTAGCCACTACTTCGGTCACGTGAGAGGAGTCACAGACGTATTGGAAACCGCTATCAAGATAGCCATCCTCGCAGAGAACATAGCTCTGTCCTCCTGTGACATGGACTTGGGGTAGACTCAGCCAGTTCCTTAACCAGGTCACGCTGTAGTCTAGTAACACGGGCCAGACAGTTCAACACCCTGATAGAAAAGGTCGCTGACACAAACCCGCTTCCCTAAGCGATCCATCATCCTAGACTCACAGTCACGAGGATGGACAGAGAAACTCTCCTGCTGCTACCACCATAGAGTCTACTGGGGACCCTTTATTCCAAGCCAGTCTGTCTACAGGGGGGGCTCAATGTTTTGTCTGGGAATTTAGGGATTGGTTCCACAGTGTCCGGTTCCTTCCAAGCCCATGAGGTGACCAAGTCCACTAATGGATCTGCGGGAGGGGACACCCAGGAAGTAGACGGGCCGATTCACCCGAGGAAGGTTTTGAGGCGAACCAACCTTCCCGCTGGCACAAGATTTCCATTTTGTCTCCAAAGGAGACATCCTCAGGAGGCGATCTGGTTCAAGTAGTTCAGCTGGTTTTAGTTGATGTATTTTTTTTTTTTATAAGAGATCCAACTGTTCTGCAGTCAGGGTTCATTTAGCAGCTATGTCCGATTTTCATCAGTGTATATATTCCTAGTCCTTAGCGTCATTATGATAATGCAAAATATTTTTGAGTGGGACCTTCTTGCACAGACCTCCCCTCAGCGAAGTTGCTCCTTGTATGTCATTTAAACTTTATGCTGGAAAAGTTGACAATACCCCCTTTTAAACCAGCATCTAAAGTGGACGTTTCTTTCTAGTAGCAGTTTCTTCAGCCAGAAGAATTCCTGAAATTCAAGCTTTATCCTCTGGCAGTTTTCTTACTTACAAATTCTGACTTTATGCTGAAAATGCCAACAGAAATTAATGCTAAGCAGTCGAGCTTTGTGGTTGGCTTGTTCAGTATTCCAGCTGATGAGAGGTTCTACTCCAGTGCCTGGATTTTGATTACTTGCTACATTTTTATTTGTGCAGAACTAATGTAAAAAATTTAGTAGTTTCCTTTGCACCAAACAAATTGGAACAAAAAGTTTCAAAGGATGGCTATCAAAGTGAATTATTTTTGCAATGTAAAGTACAGTAAGACCTTAACAAACCCACATCACATTACCCTAGAAGGATATCTACTTTTTTTTTTCAAACATCTTCAGTTGATGAAATGTTTGTGTCAGCAATATAGGATTAATATCCTACTTTTGCAAGACACAATAAGCTGAATGTGATATCATTGTTTGGGTCTACCTTCTGGGTCAAAGCACTTAATGGCATTTTGTCTTGTTTACCCCCCCCCCCCCCATGATGTTACAGCTGGGGATGATGTCCTTGCGTTGTAAGAGGAGGAACCGAATCATATAAGCTATGAAAGTTAACGTACTTACCTTAATGTTAGCCTTTCATCATCTACTTCAGTCCACGTCAACAAACCTGCCAACCTTCCCCCTTCCATTATTTATTCTTTTCTGTGGAAAGATCAGGTAGAATGGCCCTGAGGCCATCATTTCATTAATTGGACCTAAAAGTCTTTAGTACAAATTCAGCCTAGAGAGAAGGGTAGTCACAGTGCAGTATGGGAGCTAAGGGAAGAGTTTAGAACCTGGAAGAGCCTTAAAGGAACCAAGTGAATGTTTGCAGCTAACATGTCCTAGTGTTGATCTAGTGTTATGATTAGTACATAACTTTCCTTTATGTCAAGCCTAAACTTTGGGATACACTCCATGTTGACCTTTGACACTGGCATTTAAATCTGTGTTGGAAAAGGAATATAAAATTTGTATGTGAAAGGAATTGTCTACAATTTTTATAGTGGAAATTAATTTTAAGTACTTGTAACCCTTCCATTGTTACTCAATTGTTATCCCAGTGCATGACATAGATATTGTGATTAATAACACTGCAGTTTTGTTTGTGGAATAAACTGCTTAGGCACTTGACTGTTTCCCATTGCTGGATTATGCAGATCTTACGTTTTCTGCTTTAAAGGAGCTCCAAAACACAAACCGAAAACAAATGATTAGTCCCTTTGCATAGTTCTAGGTGGTTAGTATTATTTTATAATTTATATCCTAACATGGCCTGAGGGGTGTATGAATGTGCTTCAGTCTGTCCTTTTTCCACAATGCTCTTTTGTATCACCATTATCCTTGTAATAAGGCACAGACACTGTAATATTGGGTTGCTTATTCATTTATGTTCATTGACTGATTTGTGACCCAGTACCTTCTTAGGCTGTTTCTGGAAGGGATGTGTTCATTTGATTGAACATCTGATTGAGTGAACATCTGATTGCATGGGTTATGTAGTAGAATCGTGGTTCAGTGGTAATAGGGAATTTGCTCTTTTCTGCACTGTTGTGTTGTCCCGGAGGTGTTATATTTTGAAATGTGGGGGATAAGGAGGTGCAGTGGGTGGCACAGTGCTTTATTTTGTTGTGTATGTGATTGGGGCATTACTATTTGCTATTGTAAAAACAGCGATTTAAGATTGTTTTTTTCTACATTGTTTTACTCTGAGATTTAGTTTAGAGAGATAAGAGAGTGTGGGCAGTGGTGATGGTGGGTACCCTTTTTGAAAATGTTTTGTTCTATTTTAATATTTTACAGTGTTTGGTTGGAATGAATAGGTTATAGTTAGTTGAATTCCAACCAGTTGTGTGTTGAATGCTTTGAAATTCCGTCGATAATTATCAATCTTCTTTTCAGTGACTCCCTGCGAGTTGTGTAAAACTGTAAGCTGGTGAAAATGCATTTCATGGTACATCAGTCCTGCTTTCAGATGAAATAATTAAATGTAATGTTTTTTTTTTTTATTATGCCTCAAGATAGCAAATCCTAGCAAGCTGTCTCACTGTCCAGTACAGTGTATTGCATTACTAGGACGTGAAAACATTTGTCATTTCCTGGCTGACTTCAGCTATTTGTGATTTAACTGTTAAGTCACAGACCTAGCCTGGCATGCATTCATCAACATTTTGTCTAGAGTAGAGTAGATTAGGGGTCTGATTAGGTCACGTCAGACAGATGCTTGCACCAAACTGCACAAGATTTTGGTTGAAAAACACTCTGGGATGTTGGCAGTCTATTACTGCATATGATGGGAAACAAAACACAACAATCCAGCTTTTCTATGCTTTTGTTAATGTTTAGGTAGAAAATGCGGCGGTTTTGGGGAGAGAGATAAGCTCTCTGAGGTTAAAGGGATGGAAGTGTGAAAGTGCCCTTCAAAATGCAAGCAAAGTAGATGGGACATTATGTGTTAATGTTTTATTTTGTTGTGTACGTGATTGAAACATTACTGTTTGCTACTGAAAAAGCAATGGTGTAAAGTTTTTCTTTTCCTGTACTGTTTTACGATCTGAGATTTATTTATAGGTGGATTGGACTGTGCTTAGTGATACAAATACCCTTTAGGGAAACAAGACAGAATTGCAACTTGTGGTACAGTATCGGAACAAATTTTATTTATTTACTTTTTTGTTGCTTACTATCAAATGCATTCCAGTGGGCCAGGTCCATTTCTTTTGTTACTTTCAGGAAAGTGTCAGCTGCTCAGCCCTTGCTGGTTCAGACTGTGACAAGCAATTCTTTAGCTAAATATACCGATGATGAAGAAGTGGGTTACAGATGTTATTCATGATCATACATAGGTTACAAAACAACCTATGGGTTATGCATTGGTTTGCGTAACTTGATCCCCCCCACACCCAAAAATGGCAGGTGTAGGAGAGCCTTTACAAGTGTGTTTTGCCTTCTCATTATGAACTCTTGCAGCAGAACCTTGAGTCATATCCAAAGATGCCCAGAACGTCTAGTCAGACTGTAAAAGTGAAGAGCCTCTACATGTATTTTAACATCTCTGGCATAGTTCTAGGATTAAGTTTTTTTTTTCTTTACTACGTAAGGGTTTGGCTTTTGTATCAATCACCTTCTGAAGTAGTGGCTGTTTTGCTGATATAGCTAAATTTTGAATAAAATTAATTATCTGCTTTTTCGTGAACAACAACATGACTTGAGACATTGCCAGACTAATAAGTAGCTGATGCATTTCATGGGCCAGTTATACAAGAAGTTTGGTCTCTGACAAATATTTGTTTTCTGATTCAGCAAGCACATCAAGACCAAGAGTGTCAGTTGGTGATTTGTCATGTAGAAGATTATGATAAAGAAGCTGAGACAGTTTTAAGCAGATTTGCATGCATATTTAATTAAAAAAAATACATTTTGTAATAGTCCGTAAAACATTAGGGCTACGGAAATGTATTGCAAACGTAAGGTTTATTCCAAACAGCAAAAGTTTATTTTGCGTTTCCAAATTCACAAATCTCCCACCTCCCTGGTTTTTATGTTGTGATTAGTCAAAACTCATTAAGCTATGGTCTGAGATATTCCTGATATCACTGCTAGAGTATGTCTGATCTGGGTAACAGGATACTACAGCATTTCTGAGTCTTATGACAGATTTTAGTGTGTTAAATTACACAAATTTTAAATTAGGATGTGAACATTTTAAACTTTTTTCTAAGGGAATGAAATATGTTCCGACTACCAGTTGTAATATTGTAGACTATATAGCAGAATTCAAGTTGTACATGCGGAAAATAAATTTGGCAGTACATTTCCAAGATAACAGAATAAAAATCCATAATACTTTCAAAAAGACTAGCACTTTTATTCCACCCACGAACCCTACTTTGGCTACATATGAAAAAGTTGTGACTGATGAATTATATAAATCAACAAATTGAATAAAGAAAAAATGAATTTTAATTTAACTAAAAAGGAATTTTATTCTTTGAAACAATTACAGCAAGATAGTCAAATTAGGGTGATGAAACCTGATAAAGGGGGAGGAATTGTTCTTTATAATAAGCAAGAATATGTAAATAAAATACATTCTATATTACTAAATTCAGGTAATTATGAAATAGCATCCCTAAATGAAGTTAATATTGGATATCACAAGATTGATTTATTTTTATTCTTAGAGGATTTATTGTTGGAAAATAGAACTGATATTGAATTATATGAATTTTTACAAGTAAAAAACCCAGTCATGGACACTATGGTGGGAATACCTAAGGTCCACAAAGATCAAATGGACCCCCCATTCAGACCTATTATTTCAGGTAATAAGTCAAAAACTTTCCCGTTTGGACATGTGATTGATAGGTGGTTAAAATGTATATATAGAAAAATACATCATATTATTGATTCATGGGATTTTTTTAGGTTGGTTGACTCCTGATAAAGTCAATAATGAAGTCATATTTGTTACCACTGATGTAATAAACTTGTTCTCTTGTATACTGGAAGAAGACAGTTTAAGCAGATTTAAGGATAGTATTCAAAAATATAGTGATTTGACATGGGATAGAATTCTTTTAATTTTGGAATTTATGGAGATAGTTTTGAGAGACAACTATATTTTTTATGAAGGGGAATACTACAGACAGAGCAATGGTGTTGCGATGGGTGCAGCTTGTGCACCCATATTTGCCAATTTAGTGTTACTGAGTTGGGAAGAGCAACATATATTCCAAAGAATGTGCAAATCTTAAGGGTTACGTCCTGTTTCTGGACGATATTTTTATATTATGGAATGGTTCCAAGAGGGAGTTGGAGCATTTTATTGAATATATAAACAACCCTAGTGAATACTTAAAATTCACGTATAATTTTGACACTAAAGGTATTTCATACCTGGATACATACATATACATTGAGAATGGACATTTCGCATCTAAAATTTATAGGAAAAATACGTTCAGTAACACATACGTTGAATACTCTAGCTGTCATCCATACAAACAAAAGGCTAGTATAATCAAGGGACAGTGCATTAGGGCGGCGAGGATGACTTCAGAGTTAAAAGAAATGGAAGTAGAACTTAAATTTATAGGGAACATGTTTTTGAAAAGGGGTTACCCATATAACCTTAATGACAATACTATAAAATATGTTAGGTCTGAATGGGGTAAAAAATACACACTATTGCTAAAGGAAATGGTAATGTACAGATAAAATGGTATTGATACCTCAGAAAATCGGAATGAATACAATCGGTCATGTATCTTGCAATATGGAAATTTTGTCAAGGATATACGGAATACTATTGCAAGACATTGGAATATATTAAAGTCCGATGATAACATTTATAAATTGATGGGGGAACAACCATCCTTTGTATATAAAACAGGTTTTGATCTTAAAAATGTATTTGAATTGAATATTTTTTCATCCATTAATAAATCTAGGGGAGGTGGAACACACAAGTGTGGCAACTGTAATCAATGTCACGCTATCATGGAAATTACGGAGATAAAGCTGGAAAATATAAACCGGACTGTAGTATACTTTCAGAATGGCAATTGTCGTACATAGCATGTGGTATACTTGGCTAAGTGCATCACATGCTCCTGTTTCTATGTGGGAAAAACTGATAGGTGTCTTAGAAACAGAATATACGACCATATTTACTGCATAAAGAAAAAAGATGAAGCAAATGTTTTATACAAACATTTACAAAAAATTCCTGGATGTAAAGAATTCAAATTTGCCATCCTCGAGCAAATAAGAGGAAACTCAAGAGGGGGTAGTGTTACCAAGAAGTTAAATAAGAAAGAAACCAGATGGCAAATTATTTTGAATGCTACTGTTCATCCAGGGATAAATGATGGTATATCAGTGAAGGCCATTCAAGCAAAAGTGTGATGTTGAAAATGATGTATATTTTTATGTCTACAAACACTAATTTTTGAGTATAATATGCAAGATACAAGTGATATGCATTTCAGAACCATGTAACATGAATTTTAGTTTGTACAGTGCACTTTAAGAAGTTGAAGTCAGCTTTTAATTGTTTGATTGGTTTTAACAATTGATTGGTTTATTTAAACCAGTGTGTAAGTTGAGGTGATGTTCTGATGAAGTCTATGTAATAGATGAAAGCACTTAACCTTACTGTTTTTAATATAATGGTTTAATAAATTGTCATTATTTTATACTTGTGGCATGCATCATTGGATCCGGACTTCTTTTTCAGCAGTTTTTAGTGGTATATTTCTTGTTTGTTACTGCTGGAAATTTTGTGTTTGTTTTATAAGTTCTTATGATAGAGAGACATCTTTAACCTGATTTGGCTACTCGTAACACAGGAAATAGAGTTCCTTTATGTTCTAGTCTTCATACTTTTGGTTTGGAAGGTTTACTACCTTTTCAGGTAATCTGATTTTTTGTTTTGTTGTGTTTCCTAGTACAATCAACCAGATACATTAAATTAAAAATGCTTTCTTTTTCATTGGAAAACCATGTTTGCAGATTTGGAGTATGGCTGTGGGATATGTTTTACATCAGTCTGTGCCAACCTGTTATGAGTTATCTGGAGAAAGGTTATGTGTATGAATCTAGTGTTATGTTTTTTGCTTTTGATATGGAGTATTGCTTTTAGGTGAATTGCAGATCTGAAGAACTTGGGTACTTTTATAGATTATTTAAATTGGATTATGTTTGAAGTCAAGTTCACGTACAAGTGTGATTTACATTAGATATTTTTCTTGATATATTTTTACCAAGATTAGCCACTGGAGATGCACAAGCCAGTGCATTTCTTTGTGCCAGTCCCAAGCCTGGATAAATGGGGGGGGGGGGGGGCTTGCGTCAGAAAGGGCATCCAGAGCAAAACTTCACCAAATAATTAATGCGGACACCAGTAGATATTTACATACCGGATCGGTTGAGACCCGGGTTAACAACGACCACCACCAGTACTGTTAGCCAACAGGGTGCTGGCAGAAATTGGGCTACTGTTGGCCGAAGGAGGAGAAGTGGTGGAAGGCATGGCCGAAGGCAGGAAGAATGGAGAAAGGCTAGGACTGTGGTAGTGCGGGTCGGAACTTTGAATGTTGGCAGTATGACTGGGATAGGGAGAGAGCTAGCTGATATGATGGACAGAAGGAAGGTTGGTATATTGCGTGTGCAAGAGACCAGATGGAAGGGGAGTAAGGCTAGGTGCATTGGTGGTGGGTTCAAATTGTTTCATCACGGTGTGGATGGGAGGAGAAATGGCGTGGAGTTATCCTGAAGGAACAGTATGCCAAGAGTGTTCTGGAGGTGGATAGAGTGATGTTTATGAAGCTGGAAATTGATGGTATAATGATGAATGTTGTTGGTGCATATGCTCCACAAGTTGGGTGTGCGAGAAAAAAATTTTGGAGCGAGTTGGATGAAGTGGTAATGACTGCACCCAAGGGTGAGAGAGTGGTGATTGGAGCAGATTTCAATGGGCATGTTGGTGAAGGGAACAGAGGGGATGAGGAAGTGATGGGTAGGTATGATGTTAAAGGAATGCAGAAGGTCAGATGGTAGTGGATTTTGTGAAAAGGATGGACATGGCTGTGGCGAATACGTACTTTAACAAGAGGGAGGAGCATAGGGTGACACACAAGAGTGGAGGAAGATGCACACAGGTGGATTATATCTTATGTAGGAGGGCCAGTTTGAAGGAGATTGGAGACTGTAAAGTGGTGACCGGGGAAAGTGTAGTTAGGTAGCATAGGATGGTGGTTTGTAGGATGAAGTTGGTGATCAAGAAGAGGAGTATGAGGGCAGCACCAAGGATCAAATGGTGGAAAATGAAAAAGGGTAATTGAGGTGGAGTTCAGGGATGAGTTAAGACAGGCACTGGGTGGCAGTGAAGAGTTACCAAATAGCTGGGTAACTACAGCAAAGCTAGTAAGAGACGGCTAGAAAGGTGCTTGGTATGACATCTGGACAGAGGAAGGATGACAAGGAGACATGGTGGTGGAATGAGGAAGTACAGAAGAGTATACCGAGAAAGAGGTTGGCAAAGAAGTGGGATTGTCAGACAGATAAAGTAGACAGGAGTATAAGGAGATGAGGTGCATGGCAAAGAGAGATGGCGAAGGCTAAGGATAAGGCATATGAAGAGGTGTATGAAGGGCTGGACACTAAGGAGGGAGAAAAGGACCTGTACCAATTGGCTAGACAGAGGGACCGAGCTAGGAAAGATGTGTAGCAGGTAAAGGTGATGAAGGATAATGAGGGAAACCCTCACAAGTGAGGAGTGTGTGTTGAGGAGATGGAAAGAGTACTTTGAGGAGTTGATGAATGAGTAGAATGAGAGGGAGAGAAGGTTGGATGATGTGGGGACAGTGAATCGAAGTACAATGAATTAGCAAGGAGGAAGTAAGGATAGCTATGAAGAGGATGAAGAATGGAAAGGCTGTTGGTCCAGATGACATACCTGTGGAAGCATGGAGGTGTTTAGGTGAAATGTCAGTGGAGTTTTTAACCAGATTGTTTAATGACATCTTGGAAAAAGTGAGAGGATGCCTGAGGAATGGAGAAAAAGTGTTTGGTACTGGTTTTTAAGAATAAGGGTGATGTGCAGAGCTGTAGTAACTACAGATGGATTAAATAGATCAGTCACAGCATGAAGTTATGGAAAAGAGTAGTGTAAGCTAGGTTAAGAAGGGACGTGAGGATTCGTTATCAGCAGTAAGGTTTCATGCCAGGAAAGAGCACTACAGATGCAATGTTTTCTCTGAGAGTGTTGGAGAAGTACAGAAAAGGTCAGAAGTTGCATTGTGTTTTTGTAGACTTAGAGAAAGCATCTGACAGGGTGCCTAGAGAGGAGTTGTGGTACTGTATGAGGAAGTCAGGAGTGTCAAAGTATGTAAGAGTGGTATAGGATGTATATGAAGGTAGTGTGACAGCGATGAGGTCTGCGGTGGGAGTGATGGATGCGTTTAAGGTGGAGGTGGGATTACATCAAGGATCAGCTCTAAGCCCTTTTTTATTTGCAATGGTGATGGACAGGTTAACAGATGAAATCAGACAGGAGTCCCCATGGACTATGATGTTTGCAGATGAAATTGTGATCTGTAGTGAGAGTAGGGAACAGGTGGAGGAGACCCTGGAGAGATGGAGATATGCTCTAGAGAGAAGAGGAATGAAGGTCAGCAGGACTAAAAGAATATATGTGTGTGAATGAGAGGGAGGATAGGGGAATGGTGAGGATGCAAGGAGTAGACGTGGTGAAGGTGGAGGAGTTTAAATACTTGGGATCAATAGTTCAGAGTAATGGCGAGTGTGGAAGAAAGGTGAAGAAGAGAGTACAAGCAGGATGGAGTGGGTGGAGCAGTCTCAGGAGTGACTTGTGAAAGACTAGTACCAGTAAGAGTGAAAAGGAAGGTCTACAGGAGGGTAGTGAGACCAGCTATGTTATATGGGTTGGAGACAGTGGCATTGACAAAAAGGCAGGAGTTAGAGCTGGATGTGGCAGAGTTAAAGATGTTAAGATTTGCACTGGGTGTGACAAGGGTGGACAGGATTAGGAATAAGTATATTAGAGGGTCAGCCCAGGTTGGAAGGTTTGGAGACAAAGCCAGAGAGGCAAGATTACATTGGGTTTGGACATGGGCTGAGGAAGGTTGCTGCGTATATTGGGAAAAAGATGCTAAGGATGAAGCTACCAGGTAACAGGAAAAGAGGAAGGCCTAAGAGAAGGTTTATGGATATTGTGAGAGAGGACATACAGGTGGTTGGTGTGGCAGAGCAAGATGCATAGGACAGGAAGAAATGGAAACAGATGATCCACTGTGACGACCCCTAATGGGAACAGCCGAAAGAAGATGATGTGTCAATGCTGTATTTATACTCCTTTACTGTAAAGTATGTCCTTGAAGTCTTGCTATGAGTTGTCACAAAAGGCATCTTTTAATGTTAGGGTGTTTAGATTTGGATCAGCTACTGTTTTCGTGTTTTTTTTTTTTTTTTGATAAGAGATTTATATACAGATTTTCAAGTTAGGGGCTTCTTTGAAACTAGCATAAGGCAAGCCTTTTCAACAGGCAGCCAGAAAGTGATGGCTTACACTGAGAGACAAGCCAAATAAACGTAGTAATAGGTTCATTACAACCTACAGCACCTGCACTTATTGAAGTAGTCGCTTTATAAACATTGTTACGCATTACATTCAGATTTCAGGCCTATGCATGAACATCCTATTGCTGTAGAGGGAATATAGTTTGAAAAACACCTTCAAAAAGGCAAATTTCAAGTTGTCATTTTTATCAAGATCAGTGAAATGCATTTCCTTTCACATGTTTATGTAGATATTTGATTCAGTATAAGGATGTTTATTTGATTCCACAGTGCAGAGGGATAAAGCGGAGATTGAGATTCAGATAAAGTTTCAAGCACAGGGAAAAAATGCAAAGCAGGAAGGATGGGAATGAGAGGCCAATAGTGGCTTGACATATCTAAGGATGGGGGAAAGGCAGCTTAGTCTGGGTACCTGGTGGAGGTAGGTGTCACTGTCCGATTATCATATTGGCTTTGAGCAAGCTCCCACTAAGCTGTGTATATGCTGTGACAGGCGCTGGCATGTATTTAGAAGTATAAGTACTAGAAAGTGGCCTGTATTGTTAGAGAGCTTCTCATTGAGCTGTCATGAAGAAAAACTATCCACCTGTACCCCACCGGAGAGGTTCCTCGCAAGCATTCGTGCAAGAGGAGGCACTTGACTCCTCCCTGGAGTCCCTCACTGAAGACACGGGTTTGGATGACAGGGAAGGTTCCCCCAGAAAATTAACTCCTTGGCTATCAGAGGAACAGGAGAAAACATCTGGTTAGTCTTTGAAACTGAAGGTCTTTTTGAGGTTTGCCAGATGGATTGGGCAAGTGATCTTTGTGAGGTCCGATGACAAGAAATTCCTCTAAAAAGGTGAGGACATAGCAGGAGGAGCCAAACATGTCTAGGCCAAAATAGGGATACGAGGATAATCTTGGCCTTATTCATCTTTTGATTTCTGCAAGAATTTCATTATGAGTGGAAATGGGGGAATGTAAAAAAGAGAACCAGTGGCCACAACTGGACCATAGCATCCAGGTGAGTCTGTCCCTAGGATGGATTAGGAGAAACAGCTGCTGCATTTGGCATTGGTCAGGGATACAAACAGAGGAAATCAAGGCCTTCAGCAACATCAAAATATAGCATTTACTTCTGACTGGCTGAAGGACCACTTGTGAGGTATCAGTAAGGAATAGCTGAGCTTGTCCACTACAGCTCTACTGAGATGGGTGGAGAGTACAAATTCATCTTTTCAGGTGTTTATTAAATGTGGGCTGTAGGAGGAGTTGCTCCTACGAGGTTAGGGGTTTGTTTTAGGTAGGCAGCACCTCCAGTACATCAATAGAGCAAGTCTGCACATGAAGAGCGAAGGGCCACCTAGTGTAAACCTATTTGTCTAAACAGACATTCTTAGACAAAATCCAGAGAAAACCCAGGCAGAAGACAAATGCTATACAAGAAAATCACTGGAAAACAAAAGATGTTCTATTCATAAAACAACACGCTTTATTAAAAGGTGAGCACTTTCTCAGTGATAAACACCGCTTCTTCAGACCAAGAAGAAGCGGAGTCCATCACTGCGAAAGCACTCACCTTTTAATAAAGCGTGTTTTATGAATAGAACATCATTTGTTTTCCAGTGACTTTCTTGCATAGCATTTGTCTTCTGCCTGGATTTTCTTTGGATTTTGATTTGCTGTGTTTTTCTCGCTGTTTGGGATTTTTTGTTTCAGACATTCCTAGACACTTCACCTCTGTAACTGACTGCTCCCAAACTGCCTTAATGCAAAGAAAATATGAACTGTACAGTCACTCACTACATAAGAAATTAGGGTTTAATACAGACAATTGGGCCACTTAAACAGCAAAACAGTGCAATTATTTGCTACAATTACCAATATAGTCTTACAGACCTTACCTGAATAAAGTGTAGAAGCACAAATTATTTTACTAGCATTCAAAGACTTTGAAAGCCAGTAAATCACTTTGTGCTTTAAAAGAGACAGCAAAAAAACTGGCCTTCAGAACAATGAATGACTTAGAATAAATCATCTATCAATCAGTGTTCAATGTTTTTAGATGTGCACGGGTAAATATCTATCAACTTTTAAAGCAGTTTTACTTTCGGCAACTGTTCTTTCTCAGCCAGTACTGTCCAGTGTTAATCTCTAGCTGAAGACCAGATTTTCACTTTGGGTGCTTAAAACTTGTCTTTTCCACATTTTATGAGGATAAATGCACCATTCTATGGCAGGATTATGATTGTGTCTCATATCATAGCCAAACTGTGTTCAAAACATGAGCATCAAAAATGTCACCTTGGAAGTGCAGCAAAATAAAACTCTACAGATGAATCTTAATATCCATGTCAAGAGTACAAATGGAAGTCCTTACCACAATGCTGGCTCTCTATTGTCCCACTCTGTCCACTGACTTGCAGGTTATCCAACCTTGTAGCCGACCGAAGCTGGCAACTCTACTACAGAACGTTTCACCTCCAAGACAGAAACAAACTCACTCTACGACCACAACACAGTACAGACAACCGGACACATAGCTCACCTCCACAGGGTGCCCCTCAACCTAAGCCCCCAAGGCTGAATACCTTGCCCAAAACACTAATCATAGATGACTCAACAGTGAGACACACAGATGTCTCACTCACTAGGTAGAATAAGGAGAAGGTAACAGTCAGCTGTCTATCAGGTGCCAGAATCTGACAACACATGCACTCAGGTCACGCCACAACAAGTACAAGTATGACTCTGTCATTATCCATGTGGGTGTGAATGACCTGAGACGCACCTCCCCGGGCTACATGAAGAGACATGGTAAAGCTCTCAGATTATGTGGCCCAGGCAAGTATGACACTAGCCCTGAGCAGTATCCTACCGTCAACCACAATGATACCGCAGTACAAACAAAAAATGACTGACTTCAACAATTGGCTAAGTTTCTGGCGTCATTCTAAGGGGATCCAGTATCTGCTTGGGATGACATGACTGACGGACCTCAATGCTTTGCCAGAGTTGGCCTGCATCTGTCACCCCTGGGTTTCCGGGTACTGGCTAAGGCTCTTGCCACCCCTATAGTGCCTTTTTTAGGCAGTGTTCCAAAGATCAAAATACCACCTTAACAGCTATAAATGCAATCTGAGTGTCATGCTGCTCAATGCTAGAAGTCAATCTCAAGATGCACTCGCTTGAAGCACTCCTCAAAATGGAGAACTCAGGCATTTGTGCTGTAATGGAGACCTGGTTTAAAGTGGCAGAAAGCACCCCTGCGCTACCAAGCTATTACTTATTCCACACTGCTCAACCCGGAAACATGGACCGAAGCTCTAAAGGCGGTGGTGTCTCCATATTCATAAAGGATACACACACCTCCAGACTAGTAGCCCAGCGTAACGCATCTGAGATACTTCAGGTACAACTAACATTGGATAAGACAGTGATCCAGGTCATAGCCTGCTACAGGTCCCCAACCATGTCTCGACTCTCACTCCACATTCCTAAGCACCCTGGAATCCATCAAGGTTCAACCCAGCACTCTCTTACTAGGAGACTTCAACTACCCCTACATCAACTTGGAAAACTACTCTAGCATCAATAAACTGGCCCAACGCTTCCTGGAATTCATCAATTCCAATGCCCTGGACCAGCTCATTCTGACCTCCACTGGAGGAAGCAACATCCTTGACATGGTTATTACTAACATGGGCAACCGTTACGCTACACCAATAGTCAATCCCTCCCTGGTCAGATCAGACCATAAACTAATCACCATGGAAATCCACATCTCACCCACACCCCCCGCAAAGGTAACCACCTTGAAAAACTTCTCCAGAGCTGACTTTGGACTCCTAAGAACAGAGGTGGTTAACTTCACGGCACCCATGCTGCATGACTTCTGAATCATACACCAATGCACTGTACAAACATGTACATAAATGCATGGAACTAGCCATACCCAACAGAACCAAGATGCTCTCCTCCAAAAAAGGAAGCCAATCTGGTGGTCCCCTGCCATTAATAAACTCTACAATAGAAGGAAGAAACTGTTTCAGAAAAAGGTGAAGTCTAAAGACTGGGAAAACTCCCTTATTAGCCTCAACAAAAAGTTGAGATTCCTAATCAAATCCTCTAAAGCCAGCTATGAAGGCAGAATTGCGGCAGACACTAAAAAACAATCACAAACCCTTCTATAGCTATATCAAGACCCAACACAGCAATACCTATATTTGCTCTGAGTTACTGCACAATGGTACCTCCTATACTGAGCCAACAGATATTGCCAACATACTGGTCAACAGATTCAGTGCCAACTTTACCCCTCTCTCCCCCCATAAAGGACCAATCACAATAGCGGAAGAATGCCAGGCACCCAGCATTACTGCAGCACAGGTTAAAGCAGCATTGTCCAAGGCCAAGAATACAGCTTCCATGGGACCCAATAATATCCCTGGTTGTGTTCTATATGAACTACAAACTGAACTGGCACCACATCTGTGTGCCCTGTTCAGTCACAGCCTCACCTCAAGCTTTGTCCCTATCAAAAGGCACACTGCTACAGTCATCCCCCTCCATAAAGGTGGAGAGACTACAGATCCTGGGAATTATCACCCCATTAGCCTGACGAATCTGATATGTAAAGCTATGGAGCACATCATCATGGACCTGATTAACAAAGACATAGGAAATCTCCAAACTCTAGACCCCAAGCAATTTGGCTTTGTGAAAGGGAGATCATCCTGCTCAACCTGGTTGACTTCTTTGAGTCAGTCAACAGGACTGTGGATGAAGGTAAGGCAGTGCATACAACCTACCTTGATCTGGCCAAGGCCTTTGATACCATTCCTCACTCAGGAATTATTGATACTCACCAAACTAGGCGTCAACCCCTACATCATTAGGTGGGTTGCAAACTGGCTCACAGATAGAACACACAGTGTGAAAGCAGCAAACTCCAAGTCAGACTGCAGATCAGTCATGAGTCGAGTCCCACAGGGATCGGTCATGGGTCCTCTCCTGTTCGGCATCTACTTCTCTGAAGTCCAGGCCAACACAAAGGGACTGTCTGACCAAGTTCACAGACGACTGCAAACTGGGAGCCATTATTAACTCCCTAAGTAATGCAGACATCCTACAGAAAGTCATCACTGAGACTAACGACTGGTGTCGCAACCATAGCCTTAAACTTAACGCCAAAAAATGTGCCATCATTCCCTTTGGTAAAAACTCAGTTCCCACTAATTAGCACATCGATGGGAGCCCATTGAACACTGAAGGTGTTAGAGATCTGGGGGCGCAGGTTAACAGCAACCTCTCTTTCGGCCACCACACTGCCACTGTGGTCAGAAAGTCCTATGTGGTACATCTCCTTAACAAGGGTTTTGCATCCAGGAAGAAAGAGGTAGTCGTCTCTCTCTACTCTTCCCTCATTAGACCAATCATAAACTAAAAGGCCCCATTTGGCATGTACCTAACTAGACACCTGCAACAGCTGGAAAAGCCACAGAAGTACCTCACGAAGAGGATCCTAGGCATTAAACACATGTCCTACACCTACAGACAAGACTCCAGTCTCATATCGCCTACTTAGAGGCGATCTCTGCTTGACTTACAAAGCCATGTCTGACCCAGCTCTGTTAGAAATGCTACATCTAAAGAAATACCAATCTCTCCACACCACATGCTCCAGAGACCTCGACCTCATTACCACAATCAACAGAACATGCTGGAGGGACAGGTTCCTTACCCAGAGACTGCCCATGCTCAGACTTCCCTTACATGTCAAGCAGAGCACCTCACTGTTCCTCTTCAAGGGAAATCTTGATGAGTGGATGGGTAGTAGAATGTTCACTCTAGGTAGCACTTCAGTGGCTCTACTTGAGAGGCACAGGGAACTAATATCGGGCGGGACAATGCCAGGGTACTTCTATGGGATAGGCTTGTAAAGGCTCCAGGACCATTAGCATAATACACACCTATGAACCTGCACTCAAGCTCTCATCTGTCTCACAATGCACCTGTGGCTCAATGCCCCTCAGATTGATTTTGCTCCAAAAAGTAGAATGCTTACACAGGAGATCATGGTTTGAGCTTGGTACTACTAAGTCTATGCAGAAATAAGTGGCAATTTGGATAGGGGATGGTTGTCGGGCAAATGGAGTAGGTCAATTAAAACCTAGCCATTATGGTAAGTACATAACTTCCATATCCTACATTGTCCTGTCTCGACGTACGGGACAGAATTCATAGCCACTTGGCCTCCTGGGTGGTATCATGACAGGATATCCTTCAGGACGAACTGGCCAAAGGAAGACCTGGCTCTAATAATAGTAGTCAATTTACAGAGCTTTAAGAAGGTATGCATTGCTGACCAGGCTACTGTAGCACAAATATCACCATTGGAGGAATTTTTGAAGTCGTCTACAGAAATGGTAACTGACATCACCGAACAAATCTTAGGCAAGAGCTTGTTGTTGACGGAACAAATCTGAACAAAGTTAGACAGCCATTTAGAATCAGCTTCTGGAAAAGAGGCAAGCAGTAGATTATTCTTTACAAAATCTCTTGGTATGGTGCAGGTTAAAAATGGAGCTGGATGTGAATGTCTAAAGAGCAGAATTAAAATTCTCCTTTGTTGGTATAATCTGGAAAGAAGACTGGTAGGTAAATACCATGGATCACAACCGATTCAGTAGTGACCTTATGAACAAAGTAAGGGTCAGGTCAAGGACAGACATTTTCTATGGAAAATAGATGCAGTGGTTTGCATACAGTTCAGATATCCTTCTTGCTGAGATAATTACTGGGAAAAGACTTTTCCATGATTGGTGAAAAGCATAATATCCTGTTTTCTAAAACACCTATCTACTCTGCATGATGGCCAGCCAAATATCCAGGTGAAGAGACAGCCAGCCACCAAATAGTTGGACAAACCCTCAGGAATGCTGGGGAGATTTCCTGGAAAAGGGATCCGTAAGTCCTTCACTATGCAGACCTCAAAGTCTTGTCTGAAAAATGACTCTAATGGGTTAAGTTGTGAATTTTTTAAATCAGAGCACCTTATTTTTGTTTCATAAAAAAGGTCTCTAAAAGGCCTCAAAGGAAACTCCAATAGCAGACATCATCACCGTCTGCATGTTTTTCAGCAAATTTTCCTTGACCTTGGGAACAAACCCTGATGTTGCATCATTGCAGACATTAATGAAGAATACCTTGAAGTTGTCTGCAAAAATCAGAGATACAAACAACCAGGCATAATGCAGCAACACAAGGACAGTGCCTGCTGCTCTAACCACTCCATCTGCTGTGTTGTGAAGCAGGCTCATGGAGGGGTTGGTAATGAACAGTGCTGATACTTGGGATTAAAGTTGTTTGTGTGTCTGGAGTAGGAGGTCATCTGAGCATATCAAGTGCCTTTTCTACCAGATGTCACCGGAACCTTGTCATACATGTAGCAATTTAACAGCAGCAGTGAAAAAGTTTCCACAGCTTAGGTACACATCTTCAAGCAGCCCATTATCTGCAATGCTCCGAGAAGATGGACTGTGTCACTTTCCTCTGAAAGTTCTTTATTGGTGGCTGCCACCACAACAATAGACCTGAGTGCAGAGTCTTGATGAGTTTTTAGGGAACTAACTTCACAACATTAGGCTCCCGCCATGCCATCTCCTCCACCAAATCATTCAATAAGTGGAACAAACCACCCAGGAAGTAGAGGGAGCAGACCAGAAGGCCTTGAACACTTCTATATCTGGGGAAAGGTGTTCATCAGGATATGTACTCTCTCATGTATTAATTCTAGTTTCTCCCCAAACCTGGGTTCTTCAGAAGGGGACTAAGGGAAACCTTTCCTTTCATTAAAGTCCGTGTCTGGGGTCAGTGATTCTGTGTGTGCATGGGGGGGGGGGGGGGGGAGATAGGTCTCTTGCATGAATATTTTCTGGGAACTTTGGTGGGAAGGATCTTCTAATGACCCACAAGTGGATTGGGATCTTTGCTTAAGAATAAACTCCTAGAGTTTAATGCTGCTCAGTCATTTGTGCTAATGATTAGGACTCAATGACTCAGACCAGAGTTCAAGGAAGGAGTGGAGCAGACATTGCTTTCCCTTCCTGTACTGTTGAACATGAGGTTATAGTCTTGAGAAACTCAACATCAACACACACCCTAATGGCATTGATGATACCCTTTATCAGTCCTGATTCTGTCCATAGAGAGGAGGAGGAGACAAACAGCTCTGACAAAGAACCTTCACACCAGCACCACCACATAAACCAACAAAATAAAACACTGTGTTCCTTTCCCAACAGTTCACTCCGTATATCCGTTCAATTAAATCCACAAAATGCGTGTATTATCAAAGGCCCATTCACAAGTGAAGATTAAAAACCCACTTTAATGAGTAAAAAAGTCATAAAAATGTATATACATCCAATAAGCGCTTTCGTCTCAATAGTTTGAAACTTCATCAGATACTATTGCATACCTCACAGGAAGTTTTATAGCAAATAATCATGTGACTACCTTCTGCAATGACATCACTTCCCCCGACACCCCTCCCCATCCAAGTACTAACCAAGCCCAACCCTGCTTAGCTTCCAAAAATATTCCCTTTTCATATGAGATATCTAATGTGAACTAGTGTTTGTTATATATTTTGACACCTATAAAATACATATAACCCCACACAAAAAAAACTATATAACTAATTCAAATTTCAAACTTAAATGCAAGTTGAAAAATTCCAACAATAATATACTATAACAAGCCACCAAACAATAACAAGAGACAGTTTTTATGAGGTTGAAGTAAAGAGAAAATCTTTTCAGATATAAATATATTTTAAAATATTATAAATCTTTTACAAAGGTGTATGCAATGGAAATAACTATCTTTCTAGGGCTTTTAATTTAATATGCAAGATACAGAAGTGGTTCATTTAATCAGGTCAGGATATTGCATTTAGCCGCAACTGCCATATCAATTCAGGTTTTTCTAGTAGGAGTGTCCAAGCCCCCCCCTCTTCTTCCAGGAGATGTCTAAAGCCTCCAACAAAAAACTTAAAGGAATGGGTAACAAAATTCAGCACAGTGTTTGGCTAAAGAATTAGTCTTTTCCAATTCTTATATCCCTTAAATGTTCATATATACACACATGATTCTTGAACTTTGTCTTCCCTATATAGAAGGCTGGGCACCGAGTACAGATTGTGCAATAAACTACTCTCTGTATCACAGTAATATTTACCTACTATCCTAATCAAAGTATTGTTAGAATGCATCTTGCTCCCTTAAAAAAATAAATTTGCAATGAGAACAGGAACCACATTTTTTTCATCATTCCCCGAATTTCTCTTTTTGCTTTTGTTTCAAATATATTCTTAAGGTTTTGTCCTTTTGTGTATATTACGGATGTTTTTTTCCCCTATGCATTCTCTTATTTCCTTATCATCCATTAATATTTCCCAAGTTTTACACTATATACTTTTTATATCATAGCTTTTAGTCCCAAAAGTAGTAATAAATTAACTCTTGTAATTTGTACCAATGGGGGAGGGGGGCAGGTAAGTGTCCTATACCTAATATTTCATGATTCGCCTCTCCCAAACATTTCTCTATCATGCTCATTTCTGCCTACAGCCCCATCATTACTTATATTACTGCCCCATAAAATAGCCTTAAAATATCCCTTTTCTCTCTTATTACTTCATTACATAACTGACTATCTTCAGGGGATAACCCCTTCTCAAAAACAACCCCTTTAAACAGACACATTCATCTAAAAAGGACTCGTGCTTGAATTGGTCTTTTTTATAGCCTTTTTCTGTTGTGACGGATGGGCACTAGAGAAGTGTAAAAACCCATTACAGTATGCCTTTTTTCTAAAACTTTCAGAGACCAATCTTTTCTGATGGCAATCTTTTATCAACCATACATCCAAGTATGCTATTTCCATATTATTAGCTGTATGTGTAAACCTTAAAAAAGATATGGTTTCATAAAAAAAATTTTAAAATTGGGGAATCTCCTCACTGTTCCCGGTTCATAAAATAAAAACATCATCCAGGAAGAGAGTACAAAATCTACAGTAGGTAAAATAGGAGGATTCAAATAAAAACTCTGACAAAGAAATCTCCTACACAGACAGGGTAGTCAGATCCAGCACCGAGATTAGTGCTGGCACATCAAATGCCAAAGTCCCAGATACAGAGAATGGTAATAAGTCTGCAGTGAAGACAACACCATGTCCCCGATGTCGAGGGTCTGGCACCAAGACGCATTTGGCTCAAACAAAATAGGGGATGAATGTGTCAGATGCAAGGTTGGCATAGACGGCTCAGATCCAGTTGGTGTCTGCACAGACTGCTGAGTGACTGATTATGAAAAAAACTGCAGGAGGACACTGCCAGGGAAGGAGCAGTACGTTCTGGAGTAGATGGGCCAACCAAATCCATCCTGGAAACAGAAAGATGGGATGACATCACATCTGTTTGAGCCTTGATAAATGCTCTCATCAAACAGGCCCAATCAATACTAACAACTCACCTAGTAGACCTAAGAAAGGAGGCTGGAGGTCTGGAGCCAATAAATGTGTCCTTCTTGGGTGACCTATTTGGTATGAGGACTGGTTTCATGTCAGTGGACAAGCGAACCAGGGGCTTAGCAATAACTGGCTCTGAAAGGACTGGAGCTTATGGCTTGTGAGAAGTAGATGGTTTTAGTACCTTGGAGCTAGGTGAAAGGGGAAGAGATTTCTGCTGGCCTTCTTTTCCCCTTTATCACTGCCTTTTTCTTTCAATTTCTCCTTTCCCCTTAGTTTTTCTTTGTATCCATCTCCTTTATCAGTGGGAAGAAGGCTTATGAGAATTAGCTTGTTAAAACTCTCCAAGGATCCTGCCAATATACTCATCCCAGGCACACAACACAAAGATTGTGTGTGTCCTGGGGCAAAATCATCAGTCTCCATTTAGGATCCTTGGAAGCCCAAAGCTTTCTCCATATTGGGAATCAATATTTTGCCAAGTAACATCAAAAAATGCCAACAGAAATGACAACAGCAACAATAATCAGAGCAGGAAGCAAAACAGGAATGATAATAACACACTCTACACTAAGTGGTAGAGAAGACAAAAGAAGGCTAGAAGTGTGGGTAGGCCTCAGCCTGCAAAGGGGGGGGGGGGCTAATCTGAGTCTATATGTATAAGAAAAACGTTTGTTTCATTTTGTTTTTGATTGGACAGGAGTAAAACTGCAAAGAAGCTGACCTCCAAATAAGTCAGGAAACAAAATGTATGCATTTGAGATGCCTTTGGTATATACAGTCGCCTGCATAAGATTGCCCTGTTCCTATACAGGGTATGTATCCTACACAGTGAAAAACTTCTCAAAAGCAGACTTCACTCTTCTTAAGAAGGAGATGGTATCCTTTAAGCCCACTGTGCCAGTGGATACCACATCCCGCAATGCCGAATCCTTCACAAATGCTTTCTATGGACATATCCAAGAATGCATAGATGATGCAATCCCAAACAAATCCAAGTCCCTCTCCACCAAATGTAAGCATCCTGTCTGGTGGACCTCAGCCATAAACAAATTGTATAACAAAAGAAGGAAGCTACTGCACGTCAGAGCGAAATCCCATGAAGGGAAGAAGTCTCTGATCAACATTAGCAGAAAACTACGTTCTCTCATAAAAATATCCAAGGCAAACTGAGAGAAAAATCGCTAAGGACACTAAAGATAACCACAAAGCCTTCTTCAGCTATGTTAGAAACCTGGGCAGAAACCCTCAGATATGCTCAGAGTTGGTTCACAACAACAAAAAATACATTGAACCCACAGATATTGCTAACATTCTGTCTGACAGGTTCAGTGCAAACTTCTCGCCTCCTTCACCCCCAAAAGAAGAAATACTTATCCCAGCTGAATGTAATCTCCCGGTCATCTTAGATGTCCAAGTGAGAACCGTCCTAAACAAAGCAAAAAACACAGCATCAATGGGACCTGACGGTATCCCGGGGTGCGTGTTACGTGAACTCCAAGAGGAGCTAAACCCACACATAAAAATGCTATTTAACCTTAGCCTTACTTCGGGTTATGTACCTGTACACTGGCGTACAGCAACAGTGGTCCCACTCCACAAGGGGGGTGCCTCTACAGACCCTGGAAACTACCGCCCCATAAGCTTAACTAGCCTGGTCTGCAAAGCTATGGAAAGAATCATTATGGAACTCATAAACAGAGACATAGGGGACCTACAGACACTTGACCCTACCCAGTTCGGCTTTGTGAAGGGCAGATCCTGCCTTTTAAACCTGGTTGACTTTTTCCAAACAGTCACTAGAGCCATTGATGAGGGCAAAGCAGTCCATACAGCATACCTGGACTTGGCTAAGGCCTTGACAGAATACCCCACTCAGGAATCATAGATAAGCTAAACAGCTTAAAAGTAAACCCCTATGTCACTAGATGGGTTGCAAACTGGCTAAAGGACAGAACCCATAAAGTTAAAATCGCTGGAGCAATGTCAGACTCAAAGCCAGTCACAAGTGGTGTCCCACAGGGATCTGTCCTGGGACCCCTCTTGTTCGGCATTTATTTCTCAGATGTTAAAGCAAACATGGGAGGGCTGCGGCTGACAAAGTTCGCAGATGACTGCAAACTAGGTGCCATAGTCGATACACCAGCTGACACACACATCCTACAAAAAGGCCTCACTGAAATGGACAACTGGTGCCGTAGTCACGGCCTTAAACTAAATTCCAAAAAATGTATAGTCATCCCTTTTGGAAAAAACAAAGTACCCACAAATTATCACAGACAGCAACCCACTGAGTACGGAAAAAGTAATCAGAGACCTAGGGACCCAAGTAGACCGCGACCTCTCATTTGACACCCACGTTGCCAAAGTGGTTAGAAAAACATTCTACCTTGCACACCTCATCATGAAGGGATTCACATCCAGATCCAAGGATGTCATTGTACCCCTATATTCCTCCCTCATCAGACCCATGATTGAGTACAATGTCCCATTTGGTATGTACCTCACCCAGCACTTGCAACAGCTGGAGAGACCACAGAAGTACCTCACCAAAAGGATCAAGGGTCTCCAACATATGTCTTATTCCGCCAGACTATAGAAACTTCAGCTCTATTCAGTGGCATACCGCCTGCTCAGGGGTGATCTCTGCCTGACGTACAAGGCCATGTCCAATCAGGATTTGATGGGCATGCTCCACCTCAAAAAAATCCAAATCCATCAGGACCACGAGAGCTAAAGACTTAAACCTCGGCACAAGTATGAATAGGACATGCTGGAGGGATAGATTCATAACCCAAAGGCTACCCATGCTTTGGAACAGGATCCCAGTTCGTATTAGGCAAAGCCCCTCGCTGACTCTCTTCAAGAGAAATCTTGATGAGTGGATGGGAGATCGAAAATTTACCCCAGGGGTCACATCTGGGTCACTGCTAGACAGGGGCACAATAAACTAATTCTATTATATAAGGGGACCTTCACTGTGTCACTACTAGAAAGAGGCACAGTATTCTAGATTTATTTTGTACATTTTTGTACCATTTCATGGGGTGGCAAAAGCCACATCACTATGGCTAGGCTTACAAATGCCCCAGGGCAGATAGCCTAGTACTATACTATGAAACTATGAAACTATGTAGCCTGTATTATTAATTGAATGTGTGGATGAATGTTCCAAGTAAGTAGGCTATTATGACATCTTTTGTAGAGACATCATTACAATGCGAGCAGAAATGGCAGCAGCTCTTGTAGACTATGTCCTGACAATACCAGTTAAAAATAAAAAAAAAATCACATACACACACAAAATGGGAACTCAGTTAACAAAACCACTTCAACATAGCTGGTTTCAATCTGTCCCAAAAGTGCAACTAGTTCATAAGTTTCTTGGCTCCGTATTATGCTGTCGCAGATGCAGGCTGTCGAATGTGTCTTTGTCGAACTGAAAAGCGCAAAAAGGCAAAATAGTGAAGCAGCTTTTAAACAATCAAGTTTCTTGACAAGTTTGGCTCTGGCCAAACAGCACCTTAGCTGTCTAAGCAAATTCAAGATGTGTCACATTTTTTTTCTGTTTTGGAGGTGTAAGACTCATGAGCTCATGTTTGTACACAGTTATTTAAGGAAATATCTAAAATCAATTTAGATATACACAATCCAATTCCCAAAGCCTCTCCACCACTGTGGAAAACCATGCAAGGCTAAACTGCCGATTAGGGCATCAAGCTCAGCAAATCTTCTGACACAGCTGCCCTAAGAGCAAGTCTTCCAAGACAGAAATAAAGTCTACAAAAGCTTGATGAAAAACTTCCAAAGTTAGCATCTTATTCAAACCCAACTCCTTATACAGCAGACAGAGTACACCAAAGGCATCTCAAATACATATATTAATTGTAAAATCTCAGTTTGTATGTAGGTATCAGCCCCATGACAAACAGGGTAAAGCCCTGCCTGCTCCCCAGGCATACTTGAACTTGATTAGCATAATGGGTGCTTGAGGGACTGGGCAAGGGAGGATGGGAGTGAGTTGCCAATACCAGCTTGCCCATCCTGAGGTGAGGGAGGCTGTCCAAGCCCACTGCAATATTGGCATTAACAGCCTGGTAAGCTCTAAGCCGCAAGCAGTATATCATTTGAGTGGAAGGTTGTGCATGCTTCTTCTAAAGGCAGCCACTGGTGGGCTCCAAGGCCGCTGCCCCAGGATGGTGGTGGTTACAGCACACTCACCAGCAGCAGCATGATGCTGCACAAGCATCCTCAATCTCCTCACCAGCCTGGGATGTGGTCAGGTTGAGTCCAGGGTAGGCTAAGGCGGGTCCAGTAGATCTGCTGAATGAGGACAGAAGCTGCTTGCAACTGATGGTCACCTGAAGAGAGCTAGGAGAATTGGGGCAGTGGCTAAATTCCTGTGTAGGGAAATGTGTAAGTTAGGGGCATCTTAAATGTAAAATTCCTTTTATAAAGGTTTTAACTGCAGGACTTATGATGATGTGGAAAGAAAAATGAAGGTAAAATTGTCATAGCTAAATGGCTTAAGTAATCTACTAGTTTAGGAACTGGAAACTGTTCTGAGTCTGAAAGCTGTTCAGCTTTTCTTATAGATATGTTATATTTATCCACATAAGGCTTTCCAGTCACGGGCCTTCTGACTTACCTGAAATGTGAATTACTTCTTAAAAAACAAATTGGAATAAATTATAGATCCTTCAGGCACGAAACCATGTGGTTCAGGTTGTGGATGAAATGGTCCTTAGGCCAGTCCTCCTACCAGTTAAATACAAAATAAAATAAATGACTGTTAAAAAGTCAAACCTTGAATGAAAAAACTAGTCAGAGAATTGAAGATAAGTGTTTTGCAAAAGGACAGAAGTATAGCAGGATAAGGTAAATATAGTCTTTGTAAACCATACTTGGATGTATTTCAAAGTTATGTCAATGAAGGGCAAGTCTCTCCAAGCCTCAAGTGGCTTTGTGGTGTACAGGTACGGGGCCCAGAATATGACGCTGGAAAAGCCCAGGTGCAGGAAGTGAAAAACAAGTGGAGGTAGGGGTAATTTGGGAGTTGGCAGGAGTAAACACGGGGGTAGGGTGCAGGTTGGGAGTGAGTGGATTGCATCAAATCACCTATTCTGAATAGTGGATCTGAGTAGTTGCAGCAACAGAAAATAAGAACTAAAACAAGAGCAGCAACATTAGAGAGAACACAAAAGACAAAGGAAGAAACTTCCAGAAATCTGCCCAAGAAAAAAAACAGAATAAAGTACAGACTTGTATTATTATTATTTATTTTATTTTTTTTACAAAGACCTTTTTGATGGTATGTGGCACTGCCTCCTTTTGTTGGAGGTGGGATCCATATTTATACCTTGACCACCTGATGTGATTATGTGATGACAGATCAAGTTTCCACTTCTCCTTCAAGGAAAAATGAAGGCAAATAACATTTTTATTTAATATGACTTGCAGTGATTTACTAAATGGTGCAGTGTTATGCTACTGCATTTTATGCTATACTTTACATATATCTCACAGAAATGTGCCTGAAATGTTTGAAAATATGACCTTTTAAATACATAAATATATACCACTATGTATGTACCACTATTCAGTTAAGGATGGCCTTCTGATAACCTTGGTCTAACAAGGTCCATATGAAGCAGCTATCATTTCAATTCAAGGATACACAACTACACACTCTGAAGGACGTCTCAAAGCTTTCAAAATGACAGCATCCTAAAGCAGTACTACTAAGAAATGCAACTTTAAATACTGTATGCGATATCAAACAATGGCCAGTAGATGTCAGCATTCCACCACATATTGGCTTGTGATACCCCTGCATATACTCACAACACACAAGCACCCATCAACAGACAGAAATAAACAGGTTTGCCATAGCCACTGTTGACATTCTGGAATTTGTGGAGAGATGATTTTAGAATGGACATGTTTGCTTTTGTTCCAAAATAAATAACAGCAAAGTGACATGCTGACTTTGTATAAGGCACTTAAAGTCAATTCAACTGAAAAACAAAACAAAAAAATAAAAAAACAGGGCACTTTTTCATATTGATAATGGGCTAATCAGCTAGAGTTTAATTTCTAATCTAAAGCTCATGTTCTTCAACTAATATTAATCAGAAAAGTATGGTCGTTATCTTAAATACGTAGCCTGAAGGTTCGTTACATAGAATATCTCTCAAATACATGCCACAGTAAGAAACAATAAAAGGCAAGCATGTGACAATTACATACATCTAAAAATGTCAGATGCAAAAGAAATAGTGGCCTCTCATCTGATAAATCAAACAAATGGTGAACTATGAAGAAACTCTATGCACTAAGCTGAAATCTTTATTCAGGCTGAATCAACAGTAAGTAATGCAATCCAGCTGCAAGGCTGATTTCTGACAACAGTTTACTCCCAAATTAATTGGTGAATAGGAAGAATCTTACTGAGCTTTAATAAAGGATAGGTGGAAAAGTAAGGAAAAATCTTCTGTTTTGCTGGTAGCGTCTCCTAGGATGGGTTATTAATATACAAGAATGGGAACAAACTTGGAAGGCACTAAAGCAAACATCTAGGTTTAGGAGATTTAGAAATGCCTACAAACATATTTTTATACTTCTGTGAAACTGCACAAAAGGCTTCTGGAAACCAGAGAAATGTGGGGATGGGATCAGGATCAGAATCAGGTAGGAGATTAGGACAACCTTTTCAGATGTGTCCCAAGTTAGAAAGATGCACGAAAGACTGCACGGCACTAACATCTATGATTCTACTGAAACTGTAGAATTGGATAAAAGCTACCTCCTACTTAGCTAGAAGGGGGACCTTGGGACCCCTGCACGTGTGCACAGGCTAGTAAATTTTGTAATATTAGCTGCAAAAAGGAGAATTACTATAGAGGACTTGTGTGTTCTAGTGGATACTAAGAAGCTGAAATGGATGATAGAGAAGCGTAAACCCAACAGATTACATTGAAATGAATGGGCTCACTGGGAACTAGTTCTGGAACCAAGGTAATAGGAAAGAGTATTTAGTATAGACGATACCAGGGAGATATTCCCTTTAGATGCACGTCATTTGGGGCATCCACTTTGTTCATGTATTGTGCCCAGTTGGAGCAGACTAACTGACACTATATCCCTGTAGTAAAGCTTTGATGTTATCTGGCCTCAGGTTGTGTCCAATGGGTCAAGGAATATTGGTAACTAGATTTTTAAACTGAAGAACAGCGGCCAGCCGCCAGATAACTGATGAGTGCACCATGCATAAGGACTGCTCACATTATGCATTAGTTTTTTGCTTTTGACAGTCAATGTTAATAAAACAGTATGAACAAAAATAAAAATAGTTCACTTCACAAAAAGATAAGCACTATACCTTTTCTAGACAAAAAAAACACACAACCGACGGTAACCAAAATGCCTTTATTTTTTTTAGTTTATTTAATTTGATAACCAGGTTGGTGGGCTAGTCCTAAACCCCTTTTCAGCCACGATCTAGACTCGTAGGGCAACTATAGTAACCGTGCAAGACAAAATAATGGAACAAATAGCAAGACATTTCAGAACTTCTAAGGTGATACACAAACGCCAATTAGAACAATTGCAAAATATATACAGATACTCAATCTCAAAATCTGGTAGGGACATATGTACCTGCAGGAAGCTATTTACACACTATAGCATGATGTGAACACAGCCCTCAGTGGTAAAGGCAGTAGTTTTGAAACTAGTAGAACTTTGTCCAAACTGTACAGCGCATCAGAAATGTATATTGTAGTACGTGGGGTACTGTGATTATGCTCTGAATCTGTTCAATGGACATACCTGTTGAGCACTTTTCTAATGTCAGAAATGTGTTTAGTCTCTTAAGAACTCAGTCAGTGCAGTTTAAGAATTAGTCTCATGCTAGAGCATTAAACATTGCTCAGTGGCCACAAGAGAAGAACAGGAAAAACACATTTGGGCACCCCCCAGTCCGAATTAAGTGTTGACTGGCTTCCTCATGCTCTTCTTGGGTGGTTGCTCTCTGTGTGGCAGCTATTAATGCTGCTACAGCTTTTTAAGCTGTAAAACAGTTGCTGCTGCTACATTTTTCCTTTACTTTTACGACATTGGAGCAGGTAAAGCTCCATGCACTACAAAGAATATCAAGATGTGTGTTTTCTAAATGGATTTAGGTTTTCACCTCTTGTGCTTTGATCTCAGTGAATTTTCTGGCACCCATGCCTCAAACCCAAAATAATCCAGTTATGATCAGAGACCCAGTCATAATACCTTGTATTCTGTTCTGTATTACATGAAATTAAGTCTTCACTCAATTTTCAGCTTTTACAAATGAAAGTCACGCACTAATCGGTTTGCCACCAGTATAAACACACTGAACCTTATTTTTCTGTTCCGTGACTATATCGGTTCCATGTAACATCAACATATCCCTGCAGCTGAAGCCAAACACTGTCATGAGGAAGCATGTCTATAATGGATGCAAGAATAAGATGGTCATGACTTGTTATAGTTCTCGTGCAGCAAGGAAATTTCTGCTATGATTCAGTGTTAAACACTGTTGCAGTCATCACTGTAGGGTTCTTCCTGCCGGCAGGCAGCCCTCGGTCGGCCAGAATCCCAAAGTCTGGGTCCGGCGTCGGCTGTTCAGTCAAGCTCCCTGACGTCAGAGCGCCAGGAGTACAAAGCTGCCAGCCGACGCCATGTTCTCCAGTTTTTCTTGCCCCAGATGTCAGGTGCCCAAACGTGAAGGCTAATAGTAAAACAAAAATGTAACATACAACAAACACCATACCCTGTAGCAAATACACCTCAGAAGAAGGGTGAAGTAGGAAACCACACTAATGAAAGTATAAGAGGGGACAGGAGGGAGGGTAACCCAGACAGCAACAGTGAAGACACTCTAACATCTACATTTATGGTAAGTGTACACAACTGTACTATGTTCATCATGTTTCACTGTTGCAGTCATCACTGTAGGGTTGAATCCCAAAGCTGAGATAAAGGGTGGTGGTTATAGAGTAGAAGGGGCGGCTAGAAGGCCCTGCAAGACTGCAGAAGCAAAGCCTGCCCTAGACAGAGTAAAGTGGGAGATTATAGTGCTTAGAGAAAGTATGCACTGAACTCCAAGTTGCAGCTTCCAAAATATCTTTGGTAGGTACTCCCCTGAGAAAGGCAGCTGAAGTAGCAGCAGCTCTGGTAGAGTGAGTCCTAATTTTTCCTGGGATTTGCTTTCCATGATGAGAGTAACAAAATCTGATTCCATGAGCAATCCATTTAGAAATGGTCTGTTTTGAAATAGCTTTGCCTTGGGAATTTGGTGCATACAAAACAAACAGTTGCTCTGTTTTCCTGATATCCTTGGTTTTGTCCAGGTAAAAACGAAGTTGTCTGTGTACATCCAAGGAATGCAAGATCCTTTCTCCCTTACTTTGTGGATTAGTGAAAAAAGTTGGCAGGTGAATAGTTTGATTTAAAGCGACTTTGGAAACCACTTTAGGCATGAAAGTAGGATTAGTCCTTAAAGACACCCTGTCTTGGTGAAAAATAATATAAGGCTCCACAGCCATGAGTGCTTGTAACTCAGAGACTCTCCTGGCTGAAGTCAAAGCCAGTAGGATAGCTGTCTTCCACGATAAATACTTAATATCAGATGTGGCAGCAGGCTCAAAAGGAGGCAGAGTGAATTTTTCCAGAACATAGTTGAGGTCCCAGGCAGGTATGGGTGGTGTCCTAGGGGGCCTTAAATTCTTTGCTCCTCTGAGATATTGTTTCAGAAGTGGATGCGAAAAGATTGGAGGATCTGTATTGTAATGTGCAGAGATAGCTGAGGCATGTATTTTTATGGAGGAAAAGGATAAACCCTTATGTAACATGTCTGTCAGGTAATGTAAAATCAATGGAATATTAGGAATGAGAGGATCCGAATCCTGAGCATGCATCCAGGTGCAAAATCTCTTCCATTTACCTTCATAATATTTTCTAGTGCTAGGCCGTCTGGCTTCTAAGATGACATCCATGACCTGTTTGGGTAGGAAAGGATTAATCATAGACCCTGAATTCGCCAGGCTGAGAGTTTTGACATGAGTGCAGAACCTGGCCGTGGTGTTGGGACAAAAGATTTGGAATCTGAGGTAAAATCCAAGGAGGCTCCTGGGATAGATTCATCAGTGTTGAGTACCAAAATTGACGAGGCCAATTTGGGGCCAGTAAAATCATCATCTCGGGCTTGTCCTGCTTGATCTTTATTAACACCCGTGGAAGAAGAGGTAGTGGCGGAAAAGCATACCCAGAGAAGTTTCTCCAACTGAATGATAGTGCATCCACTTTCCATGTTAGTTTGTGGAATGTCCTTGTGCAAAAAATCTGTAACTGGTGGTTGAGGGGGGGATGCAAATAGATCTATGTCCGAGCAGTCCCAGACTTCTGTAATCACCTTGAATATTTGGGTGTCTAGCATCCATTCGTGTGGGTCTGACAGGTTCCTGCTGACAGGTTCCTGCTCAGGCTGTCTGCCAGAATATTTTGTTTCCCTGGCAGGAACTAAGCTTGTAGATCCACTTTGCAAGCTAGAGCTGTGTTCCATAGAGTCATGGCTGGTCTGCAAAGGGGGTAGGAGTGTGAACCCCCTTGCTTGTTTATGTACCACATAACTGTGGTGTCTGTCCATATCAGTAGTTGCTCTGGTTGTAGGAGATCCCTGAAAGCCAAGAGGGCATTCTGTACAGCTAACATCTCTTTTAAATTGATATGTAGGTGCTTCTGATCCTCTGTCCAAAAACCTTGCAGACCTTTTCCCTGCAAGTGGGCTCCCCATGCGTAATCAGAGGCGTCCGTGGTTAAGACTTAGCTGGTTGGAGGCAGACTGAAGGCTTTCCCTTTGTTGTGATGACCTGCCATGGTCCACCTATGGAATTCCTTTTGTAGGCAAGGCAAGACAGCAATGTGTGTGTCTAGACTGTGGCAATGCTGGGACCATACACTTTTTAGGTACCACTGTATTTTTCTCATATGTAGTCTTGCATTTGGTATGAGAAGGATGCAGGAGGCCATGTAACCCAAAGCCTGCAGGAATTTCCTTGCAGTTAGCCGAGTTATTGATGCCAAGGTTTTGAAAGTTGAAGCCAGCTGTAGTCGTTTTTCGGATGTCAGGAATGCCATCTGGGTTGTTGTGTTTAGAAGAGCACGCAGAAAAGTTATCTGTTGTGTGGGTGTCAAATTTGACTTTATGTTCACAGTGAATCCCAGGTACTTGAGAAGATTTTGAACAAATTCCAGGTGCTGGAGTAAGACATCCTTGCTGTCTGCCTGAATAAGGCAGTCGTCCAGATAAGGGTAAATTTGAATTCCCTTGAGTCTGCAATAAGCTACTACAGGTGCCAGGCACTTGGTGAAGATCCTGGGCGCAGTAGACAAGCCAAAGGGCAGCGCAGAGAATTGGTAATGTTTCGAGCCGGCCTTGAACCTGAGGTATTTTCTGCACTCCTGTCTGATCGGGATGTGTAGGTAAGCCTCCTTTAAATCCAATGTCACCATCCATGCATTTTTGCTCAACATTGGCAGGAGCTGCTGCAGAGCAAGCATCTTGAACTTTGGTATCTCCAGGAAAGTATTTAAGACTGACAGATCCAGGATGGGACTCCATGAATTTTGCTTTCTGGGAACTAGAAAGAGCCTTGAGTAAAAGCCTTGCCCTGTCTCTGATTGTTGGACCAGTTCTATGGCCCTCATAGCCATGAGGGATCCCACCTGGTTTAATGCCTCTGCCCATTGGTGTTTTGGTAGATATGGCCATCCGTTTGGTCTTGGCAAGGTATGAAAGTGGAATTTGTAACCTCTTGAAACTACATCCAGAACCCACTTGTCTTGGGTTATGCAAGTCCAATTTTGTTGAAAAAAAAAAGAGTTTTCCTCCTAGAGGGGCTTCCAGGAGAGAAGTTCCTGGAGCCATGCAGGGGGAGTCATTGAGCCTGTTTTCTATAAGATTGAGGTCTGTCCTCTCCACCCCTGGGGGTGGAAGCACTCCACTGTCTAGGTCTGTAAGAGGTTTGTGCTTGGGCCCTCCCTCTGGAGTGCCTATATCTACCCCTCTGAGGCCTGTCCAAGCTGGGAAAGGACCAATTTTTAGTTGGCCAATTTCTGCTAAATCTTGGGGGCTGAACTTGTAAGAAATCCTTAACTGTTTGCATGGATTTTGCCTTATCCTCCATTTTCTTTATCATCTCTTCAGCCTTAGAGCCAAACAAAACATTATGCTGAACAGGAGCATCCAGTAACTTTGCTTTCACTTGATCAGGTAAGTTTTGTTCCTTTAACCAGGCATGCTTTCTAATGACTGTGCCAGAGGCAGCCGCCCTGCAAGAAGCCTCCAAGGCATCAAAGCCACAGTGTAAACCATGCTTCCCCACTTGTTCAGTAGCATGCATCAAATCATGTAATTCCTTGTTATCTGCACATGCAGAAATGGCACCTAACTTTTGTTTCATAACAGACAATAGAAATTGCTGATATTTTAGCATATGAAATTGACAATTTAAAGCCCTAATAGATAAAGTAGCAGAAGTGTACACTTTTTTGCCCCATCTCTCCAAAGCCCTAGAATCCTTATCTGCCGGAATAGGGTTTTTAGCAGAGGCAGCCTTAACCCCCTTAGGACCCGGAGAAATGGTTTCTGGATCAGCAGTAGGATTTTTGTAAAGGAACTGGTGGGAGTCAGGGACCCTGTAATATCTGTCGGGCTTAGCAGGGGCTAGAGGAAAGGAGTCCGGAGTTAAATTAGCCTCAGAAAAGGCATCATCCACAATATCCAAAATAGGAGGAATAGCCAGGGGTCTATGTTGGGGAAGAAGAAGAAAATCCCTAAGCCTTCTCTTAGATTCCGAGTACTCCTGTCCTTCCCAGTGAAAATGTTCCCTCATGTCATGTAAAGTTTCCCCAAAAGAAAAATCCTCAGGGGGAGAAGCTGATGGAATGGATTCCTCAGCATCAGAATCCTCATAAGGAGGGAAAGTATATTCCTGTTCAGAGGAAGACACTGAAGAAATAGATGCCTGATCAGAAGATTCATAATCCAATTCTTGCCTAGGCCTTTTGTCTGGAGGTGGATGTGAACCCCTAATCATGGTTAGTAAGTCCTCCGCCATTTTAAGTAGCTGTTTCTGAGATTTGGGTCCCAGATCAGAAGAGGCCTGGGCTG
>NC_056738.1:525389208-525441708 GCF_019279795.1 Protopterus annectens | reverse complement strand
TCTGAAACTACATGAAACTAGTTACAAAAGGCAGCCACCAGATGTCACACAAAGATGTAACTAATGCATTTTGCATAAATCAGCTAACAGAAAAAAAAACTGCTCAACATCAAAGGGAAAAAAAACTAAATGTATATCAGAGAAGCAAGCTGAGGTTCTGCATTATTAAAGCTCATCAACCCCCATTTTCTACAAGGGGTAAGTGTCGTGTTAACAGCCACCATCTCGTTCGATTCAATACCAGACACGCCTGCCTGACTGTCGCAGATCTCTCACACAATCTATCCACCTCTTTGCTGGATGCCCTCTTTTCCTCTCTTCCCAAATCTTCAGATTGTCTTCTACTTTTCTGAACATGTGCCTGAACCACTGTAATCTGTTCTTTGATCTTTTCTGCACTTGGAGCCACTGCCTTCGGTTCTCATGCCCTCATTTGTCGGTTCCACAGTGTAAAGCCCTACCACACTTCAAGCATTTCATTTCCATCCATCTTTCTCATCTGCCTTTACTGCCCAGGTTTCTGTACCACACAGCAGTATTTGTCAAATGAGTTTTATACACCTTACTTTTCAGCTTCTTTGGCATTCTTCTGTCATACACTACACCTGACACACTGTGGCAGTTGGCTAAAGCCCCTCTGATTCTAGCCATTAATACTGACAATCCAATTTAAGGACAAAATAGAATGTAGTTATAATGTTTTTAAAACTTAAAGTTTTCATGGTCATACAAATCATGTAACCATGAAGTACTGCACACACACACACACACACACACACACACACACACACACACACACACACACACTCATATTTTATATATATATATATATATATATATATATATATATATATATATATATATATATTATATATATATAGATCTACTTCTGTTCTTCAAAATTTATACTATCAAAGAAAAGAAGTACGAACCCACTTCAGCGAAAGTGCATTTAAGTGAAAATGCACTTTCGCAAATTACACTTTACCGATGCACAAAACCACACAAAACACACTACAAATAGATTTTGCAGGGGGGCACACCTCCGCTACTTAAATATACTAACTTCGAGATCACACTATAGTTGGGAAAAGGATATATTCCCTTACCCCCCCCCCACTGTACCATGCTTTGATAAAGTATAATTCAGGAAAGTGCACTTTCACTTAAATACACTTTCTCTGAAGTGAGTTTGTACTTCTGTTCTTTGAAGTGTAATTTCAAAGAACAGAAGTACACCCATATAGCATACACAGACACACATACATGCATGTGTATGTGTGTGTGTGTGTGTGTGTGTGTGTGTGTGTGTATACACTCTAACTCAGATGGAAGATTAAATAACAGATATATTATTGTAGTATCAACTGCTTTACAAAGAAGGCCTACTTGTTGAGTGCCATGACTGGGTTCATCATCTTTGCAACTAGCATTGGGCATCTTTATTCTGGAGGTTCCAATGATCAGGGGCAGACATGCAACTGTAATGATTAATCTTGGGGTATCATGCACTGACTTTTAAGTGTATATGTTCCTCACAACTAGTATTCGCTCCTAGCCACCATTACAAACACATATAGAAATCAAGAAACAAGATTTACAGTTGTTCAATTTAGAAAGAATTCCAACAAGAAAGGTTGGCTGAGAGGACCATCCACCAAGACAGATGGAGGGAACATGTTTCTGACAAATGAAGGAAATCACTCTCTGTAGATCAAGCAATGCGCTAAAACGTTTCCTGTTATGCTTAGCACTTCGGACCCTCATGGAGGAGTACAGCTGGCAAAGCTCAGAACATGGAGTCCCATAAGAGGCTCGACTCCCAGAGCCAAAAATGCTCGTAGAAAAAAAAAAATGCAGGTCCAAACGCTGCAGAAAATAAATGTCCCAAAGAACAGACTAAGCAAGCACCGAGTGTTGTCTGCTCTTGTGCAGAAGTAGAACAGACTGCAGCAAAGGCTAGATGTTGGTCCTATCCAATGGCAAGGGACAAATGCCAGCATGAAGTGAAAATGGTTTCACACACAAACTACCATTGCTTTTGTACTTCATAACCAGTTGCCCCTATGGAATTCATTATCCCCAATTCAAGGGATTCCTCTTCCCCTGATAACCTACTTCCTAGTGAGTCCATATTTCAGATGCATTACAGATTTCTACTCTTTCTTATTTCACTTTCTTACTTACCAGCTTAGTTTTAACATTCATCTTTTTTCTTCATGATCCTCCCCCCCAGTCTGTGCATTATATCTCTCCACCTCCTCTTTCTCTACTTGAAGTTTCCCTCTGCTTCCTGTTTCACAATCTATATTTGTCCACACCACTCAAGTTTTAGAATTCAGTTATGCCTTACCTTTAACACCTTTCCCCATACAGTTTGCACCATTTTTAGACATACCGCTCACAAATGCCCTTCATCTCTAAAATACAGTTGCGAGTATAATACTGATATACGCTTATAATTATTCAGAAACATCTACACATGTACAAGTTTCATATTTTGAATTTTCATATTAACAAACCATTCCTTTACTCATTCTTCATTCCAACCAATTCAGTACTTTCCTGTAGTTCAAAATATTTTCACACAGCTTTTATAGATCATAGGTGTACACTAGGCTAATGAACACTAGGGCCCTTGCAAATTAGATTTATATTGGGAGTGATTAACTGCCTCTGTCCAACATAGGTAGGTACTAGGCTATTGACCCTAGGGCCTATATAAGCCTAGCCAAACAGTACCCTAGCTTTTGCCACCCAAGAAAATTATTTTCCTGTGCCCCTGTCAAGCAGAGCCACAGAAGTGATCCCCGGGGTGAATTTCCCATCTCCCATCCAATCAAGATTTTTCTTGAACAGTGCTAATGAGGAGCTTTGCTTGATATAGATAGGTAGTTTGTTCCAGAGTATGGGAAGTCTCTGAGACAGGAATCTATCCCTCCAGCATGTTCTGTTTATTGTGGTGACAAGGTTTAGGTCCCTAGAGCGTGTAGCTCAGAGGGATTGGGATTTTTTTACGTGGAGCATATCCAACAGCTCTGGGTTTGACATAGCTTTGTATGTTAGGCAGAGATGGCCTCCGAGTAGGTGATATGCGACAGAGTAAAGCTGGAGTTTTTTGAGACTGTCTGTGTAGGGCATCTGTTGCCGGTAATCCTCTTTGTGAGGTATTTCTGTGGCCTTTCCAGTTGTTGTATATGTAGAGACATAGGTGGCAGACAAGGGGTGAATTTCCAAGTATCCATCCATTGGTCCAAGTTGCGCTTACATAGGGTTAGGAAAGAACTCTTCACATAAATGGGGAGCCTTGTCCCAGAGAATGCAAAATTTTCTAAGAAACACATGTCTCTCTCCAGCACGTCCCATTTATGTTGCAAGCAACATTTAGGTCTTTTAATCTAATAGCAGTTCTGATGCTGTTTTGCAGATATCCAAAAGGTTCATCAAAACAGGGTCCAGGGATGACTTGTATTGCAAGCAAAAATCACCTCTCAAAACTCTGTATGATACAAAGTATTATACAGCCTTCAGAAAATCTACAGTATGCTGAATTTCATCCACATTCTACAACTCCCCATCAAGTTGAGAGTTGGACCGCTGGAAATTAACTTCTGAATAAAGTAATGATTTTAGGAATATGCCCACAGAACAACTGGGGTTTTGGAAATCAGTTACTGTCCTCTGTACAGAGAACAACTAGGTATGGTCAGTGATGGACAAACTGCTCTGTAGCCCAGAATCCTTTGAGGCATTAGTATATTTACTCAGTTTGGTGAAGACTTCCAAAATCTGTGGTCTGAATAACATGTTGCCTTCTCCAACTATAACTTTCCCGGGTGCCACATTACTGGTATCAGGAAGACCAGAAAGTGATCAAGAATGAAGATGCTTAATGGTAGCCTTACAGCAGCAGCCACAACTTCTCCAGTATCTTGATAGCAGTATAGGAAGCAGAAACGCCATCTGTAACTTAAGACCAGCAAGCAGAAATAAGCACTTATTACAGTTTTATGCTGCCCCTGTCATATCTAATTGTAAAATAAAAAGAAGTGCATTTTCATATACACAATGTCAGTTAAAGAAGTGCTGTGGGCTTCATAACTCCAGGACTGAAATCATTCATCTGTGATCTACCTATGAGCTTATTTTTGACACCTGCTTTATCTAGTTCAGAGTCACTCTCATATTCATAGATATCTTGGATTTCCAGCTCAGTTTCAACTTCACTCTGCTCAAGAGGATCATCTGCCATTACTGCTATCAGGCTGACACCCACTGGTGCTTCCTCTAGCATAGTACTGCCTTTATGTCCTGGCCAAATTCTATAAGCCTATTTAAATACCATCTCTGAAAACTAGATAAGTCAAGAAAAGCATATAAATGTACAGTGATTCTAAATCTGGTGCCATTAAACTGCTAACATTTATTTTACCATTTGTACATAGACCTCTGCACTCATTACCATAGGAAGGGCCACAATTTTAGCCCCTCACAGCTGCAAGGCTTCATGACCCAACACATTATTAATATTCACAGTACCCTGCAAGTCATCCTGGTCTTTATTATAGGCAGAAAAACATACTTCTGCAGCCCATGTCCAGCAGTTTTCTACTAAAATAATCGCCACTATTCTATAAAAAAAAAAGATGGTCTCTATAGAGCTTGGAGTGAGCAGCTACAAAGCATTAACCAAGCACAGCTGTAAGGGTGATCAAAGTTTTGAGTAAATGACAGAAAAATCCATCCAGTTTAAGAAAAGACAGGGGCCCCAGATTTCACGAACACAGGAACATGAACACAGAAGCAATACTAGACAAGCAATCACATAGATCATGGGATGCCTAGCCACATGCACCTTAAAGCAGACACACATCCTTTATAAGCACTTAATGGTGCTCACCTTCCAAACTGAGCAGGGCCGTGCACGATAACCCTGGGGTAAATTTGTGTCTACCCATCCAATCAAGACAAGCCTTGAAGATAGACAAACTAGTACTTTGCTTGACCTGTAGTGGTGAATTACTCTACAGGCTGGGAATATGTGAAGTTAGGAACCTATCCCACCAATGGATCATGTTTATTTGTTGGGGTAGACTTTGGTCCCAACTAGGGATGCTTGTATAGACACTGGTTTTAAGAAATAGGCATCAAGCTAGATTGGGCCTCTTATGGTTTGAAATGGGAAACGCAGGCTACCTCACAGCAGCTGACAGGCTACTGAGTATAAAGAGAGTTAAGTTAATCCACTGGGACAATTGAAGGATTTAAGGCCTTTTTTTTCTCTCTCTCTCCCCCCTCAGCTCATCAGGCACCAACAGGAGCTGCTCTCATTCACCAGCTCAACCAATCCCACATTATTATATCATTATCAACCCTACAGCTGTCCTCGGTTGGTGAGAGGACAGAGGATGCTGATCCAGCATACGTGTACTTACCAAGGAGTGTGCTTGGACTCCTAGCCCCTTCATGGTATCCCTGCCAGCTCTGTGAATGCATAGCTGAGCTGCTCACTGCTCATGTGGGAGAAGACTGTCAGCCTCATATGCTACAGAATGCAGCAAGCCTAGGTTGCTATTTTCAGCTAGACTAGAGATGCGTCAACATCAGCCACTCCTACCACCCCCCCCCCCGGCCTCTCCAACTCCAGTGCCATTAATCAAACATCTCCATCTCCCTGCACCATGCAGCCACTTAGGCCTTTAATTTTCTTGGTCAGAAATTGCTGGGAACCATTCTAGTTGAGTGATGTGCTTGGATAACAGCCCTATATGGCACTATGGATAGTGCTCACAGGATCGGAGGGATGAGAGGAAATCGAAGATGCAGTTCCATCTTTGTAATGAAAAGGATTTTAAGCTAATATGTCAGGAGAAGTCTTAACTAAGGACAAGCCACAACTACTCTTTTCACTAAAATCATACGTAATGAAGAAACAGGCAGGCAAAGTCTATCTAACCAATTCTAAGAAATAAGATTTGATTTTCTGTTTTGTTGTCTTCAATAATTAGACAATGAATGTCAAATGTAAAGCAAAACCACTACAAAATCAAGTGTTATTCAATAAAAAAAATACAGCAGCACTTCTCTCCTCACAATAAAAAAACTTGAACCATGATAAGCAAAACCAGCGAAAACTTTCCTGACTACGCAATTATAAAAGTCAGACTGTTAGGTGCTGTACAATGTGCTTTTAGACTGTGGAATTTGTGGTATGTGCACTCTCCAATAGTTAGATGACTTATTTGTTTGCACTTAGTGGAGCATCTCTGGGTTGAAACAGTCACTGAAGTGGTTTCAAATGCATACAGCCATAGGTCTATGCCCAGCTGTAGACAGCTCATTAAAGCATTACTGGGAGAATCTATATCAGATATGGTGGATACCAATGCCAGCTTTATTACAACTGCTTACTTATGACAAGAAGCCAATACATCTGAAACCAACAAAGACTTGGAGATGCAAATCCTTATTTTTCATTCAAATAGTATTCTGCTCACTACTTTATGTTTATGGAAGATATCTCCTTTGGCTTACAAATTCTAGTTAAGGATGCAGACAGACTTCCTATTTCACTACTTAAGGTTGACTAAGTTTTCAACATTTTGGCAAACTAACTTGCCATTTTGGAGACTTACTTCGTAAACAGCACTGTTGTAAGACAACTTTGTCCTCAATATGATTCTGTACTCACTATATAAAATCAGCAGGAACACATCTACCTTTTGGGTTGGTTGTTAGTTGACTCTTTTAAAGTAAAACTGTTTACATAATTGTAATAGTGTGCTGAAAAGTAAAAATGTACTCTTGCAATTCTACCAAATACTAATATTTCTGGCATACCTCTCAGTTGTGCAGATTTTCACAGAATGTCCACATTTTTCTTTCATACGTTTGGACCATTCTTCATAAAACTGTGATTTTCTGGCAAAACATAGTCAAGTCATTAAAAATGGTCAGAAAATACTGGCAGACGTTTGAGATTTCATACCCTACAAAAAATTCATGCTAACACAAAACCTGTTAGTCTATCAACTTTGTAAGAGCAATATTAAAAAAGTCCCTATTTTTGGGCCTTTTCCCCCATTATCTATGGTTTTGTCCAGATATCTTGCCCTAAGAGGTTGGGAGGTATGATTTCTGGATCTTCCCAAATTAATGTTGTGTCTTTCGGCTTTTCCCGGTTAGGGGTCGCCACAGTGGAACTCTGGTCCGCTAATGATTGACAGTAGTTTTTACGTGCCGCGTTGCCGTCCCTGACGCACAACCTTCAACGAAGGTACGCCCATTCACACGTCTCCACACAGAAGACGTTCTTAGCTGAGAATCGAACAGGACAACTTCTTACTGTGAAGCGACAACGCTACCGCAGCACCACCACCGCAGTATATCTTCCCCAAATTAATATAGTAATTTTTCATGGCAACTTGTAAATGCTTCAGGTACCATTTTTCAACTCGGGTAGAGTTATTTTTCCATCCGGAAACATGCTATGGTTGCACTGTAACATTGCATTACTGAAAGCTGTGACCCAGGTTTACAACAGTATGTACCCATTAGCATAATGCTTTACTTCCTAAGCCGAGTTCCCAGGATGAACTCCAAATCTTCCTGGTTAAAGAAGGAGACAGTTATGTTTGGACAGCTAGTACATTAAATATGTTTTCTGTACTTATTCAGGATACAGCTTAAGTAAAGAAAACCAAAGGTAAAACAAGCAAACAATGTATATAAAGTTATAAGTTAATAATGAATTCTAGTGAATGCAGTTGAATACATTTTCATACACTTATGTGTGCATTTTAATGCATCCTTTACACTAGCCTCTAAGTGAAATAAAAGAAGCTTTCAGCTACACCAATGCTAAACCATTTGGTGATTATAACTATAATCCACATCATATCTTTGGGGTGAATCTTGAATATGTACTTTCAAATTAGGGGTCATAAATATCACAAAAAACATCACTTAAACAGTCAGCTTTGCTTTGACATTTGCCAGTGGAACAGAGCTAATAATTAAGCACAGATGTTAAAGCCTCTACTTTTTCATTTCCTGCCAAGATCAAAACTTGCCCCCCCCCCCCATTACGGTGTAATGCTATCCAGAATACCATATTATGCCAGCTCTGGAACGGTTCACCTAGTCTCTGATCACACCACCAGTTCTGGAAACTGTTTACTTGGTGTCGGCTCACACCACCAAGTTACAATGGAGCTCATTTCATTTTGTACTTCTTATCCACTTAATCCAATTCAAAATTGGAGACTCTGTGTGTGTGTGTGTGGGGGGGGGGGGGTAACAAGACTAAGGTCTCAGCTGGGAAGCTAGACTAGCAAAAGATACACTGACATTTAACAGGCAATTTGAACAACTTACAATCCACCTACAGCACATCTGTGGCACGTGGGGGGGGGGGGGGCATCTTCAGAAATCCCATATGGACACAGATGATAATTACGCTCCACACAAAAGGCAATACAGTTAAGTACTAAACTGGAGAACCAAGTGCTGTGAGACAGTCATGCTAACTATTGTGCCAATGTGTCACCCTACATTAAATCTAAAAGGCCATGCATAAATGCAGCACAGACCTTTCAAACACAGAGGTAAAAGGACACACATACGTGCACACATTTTCTGATGAAAAGCATACTGGATGGTTATGACTAGCCTTATGCATTTAATATCCATAATTTCAAATTCATCAGAGTATGCTAAGAACTGAAATAACTAACACAGTGCAGAGGTTAGGAAAGTGAACTAGGATCATATAACATCTTACTACTATGGGTTTGATTACTAAAGCACTTTTATTTCACACAATTCTAAGAAAGTAGCTTAAACAAAACTAATGGGTCAACCCTGAAAATAAGCAGCTATGTAAAGTGAATATCACCTCTAACAAGCGGAAATACAACAATTAAAAAAGAAACTGCTAAGCACTAACAGCATGCATCCTTGAAATACTTTTCATTATGCAGAACACAGCTTTGCGTTACTGCTGCCACAAATTTAAACCTGAACCTTGAGGACAGTTAAAATGCAGTGTGGAAAACTGTAAGACCAAGGCACATGCTCTGTGCCACATGCTTAATTACATATACAGGAGATATACTTGCTTCAACAACGTAATTAGCAGTTACCAAAACAGTTTCTTCATCGGCCCATGTAGAAGGAAAGTGTAAGAACTACTGCAATCAACAATGAAATAAAATCTGTGTTAGATGAAGTTCTCACTATAATGGTCCAGCTCTGCTTCGTGAAATTTACATATGGCCAGCAACGTGTGTAGATCTCGCAGATGATACCGCTACTCGAACACACTCGACATCCACACAAAAAGTTCATCCCAGTCCATATTCAAGAGCAATTTGGATCTATGGATGCGAAACAGAATATTTACCCAAGGACTGCCCCCTGTTGCTTCCAATGTTCAAACACAGCTCCTAAATGCTTTATACCATGCATGGGTCCCTTTAGATCATCTTTGGTATGATCCCAGTTATTTTCATTTGGGGTAATCTATAATTAAATCAGCCACAGAATGGGTAAACACAAAAAAAGGAAATTAGCTAGGCTTAAAATGGCCCGCAAAGGCAGCTTTCCTAGTGCTTACCTATGAGTAATAAAGTACCACTCTGAATTAGGACAACAAAGATCACTCAAGAAATGGGGAAAGTGGGGGAAAGGCAAAGGAGCTACACAGCAACCTCATTGTTACAATAGTCATGTCTCAGCTTAGAACTTTATACACATCCAACAAAAGCAAACCATATAGTATATATATATGATGTGTGTATGTCTCTGCATATACATAAACATACAATATATGGTTACGTTTCAAGTCAACTAAAGAGCATTTGATTTGAAAAACAAAACAGTGCTGCATTTGACTGAAAAGCTATTTGATCTAAACCATAAATGACTTGAATTACATTTGACTGAAAACTCTAAGCCTGTAGAAAATGACTGCAGGTATGGTTCTGGAGCATACAAATACAAAACAGTGTTTGAAGTGTGTAAAAAAACACCCAGGTGCTGAGGTCAAATAAATCTTCTATTAATATAAAAACAATAAACATAGCCACTACATGTTAAGCACCTCTTCAAATTATCACTGCTGGCTATTCTTCCTTGTACGTAAATATCTGCACCTCCAAAATGGTTTGACATTTTCTAAAGAAATTATCAGGGAACATTACTTGCACACTTACACTGGGCCCCTACTTTCAAAGGCAAAGGAGCAAATGCATTTTGAATTTTAATAAAAAGCAATTTTCATACCTCTCAGTTGTCCAGACTTTTGTCCCATATTTTTGGTCTGTTCCTCCTAAAATCTGTGGTTTTCTGGCAAATCACCGAGGACTGAAGTCACTAAATAATAACATTTGTGTTTCAGGCTTCATATCCTTCAGAAAATGCAAGTTATCACAAATCTTGATATTCCAGCAACTTTGAGTTTAAGAGCCATATTTAAAATCTCTGTTTTTGGGCCCTTGTCTCCTATATATACTAATCTATTTATGGGCTATGTGGAGCAATTTTTGATCTACAACTCAAGTCATAATATATACATTGATTCTACTGATATTTGGCATCACTGGTTTGGACATCTGATTTGGAATTTTTGTTGAGTGTTAAAATATCTTAATGATAACAACCTGGGTCTTAATGATAACAACCTGGGTCTTTGTTTCACTTTAAATTAGGATACATCCCAAAATAAAATTTTTAATGTATTAGTTGAAAAGAAATTGGATGGAACTGTTAAAACTTCTTTATATAGTAGAGAATTTCTTAAAAAATTCTTTATTACAGGCATCTAGCTGCCATCCACGAATAAAGAGAATTTGTTCTGAGGTGAAGGATTATGAGAGTATTAGCCAGGATTTAACACTTATTCATTAATAGGGGGTTATGACCCCAAAATATCAGAGGAGGCTTTGGATAATGCAAATAAGTCTAGGAATGATTTGTTGAGACATTAGTGTAGGAATAAAAATGTTTGTGCTGGACGAAGGTTGAGACTGGTTACAACTTTTGGAAGCAATATTGAATCCTTCCCCCAAAGTAATAGAAATTGGTCTATCTTGCAGATAGACAAAAATGTATTGGACGTTCTTCCTAATCAAGTGTTCTTTCTCCTATAAATGTGGAAAAACTATGGGAAATCACAAGAAGGGGTGTAGTATGGTACATGAAGTACAAACATTAGATGGGCAGGTTTTAAGGGGATGTTTTCCATGCTGTGTATGTAATGCATGTGCTGCTGTTCTTCAAAGGAAGGGAGTCACATAAGTTAATACTTCTGTTGCTTAAAAAATATTGACTTGTAACACAGTGGGTGATGTATTTAGTTACATGTGCTTTTTATGTCCTATAAACCTCTATTTTTTTTTTTTTTTCTAAACACGCATACTTGAACATTTAAATGGCATTAGATGTCAGCAAGAATCTAATGCATTGTTTAAGCATTTGTGCAGGCATCCCAGAGCTGAATTTATTTTTTGGGTATTGATAAAATTATACTTAGAAGCCCTAATAAAATAGAATGGAAACAAATGCTTAGTGATAAAGAACAGTTTTGGATTGTAAAATTGGGAGCATTATTTTCTCCTGGTTTGAATGAGTATTAATGGAATGTGGGGGGGGGGGTGTATGGTAATTAATATACCTTTAAATAAGCATTAAATGGGTTCTGATGTCAGTTATAGGGAGTGATAAATGTTTGAAATGTTTGTGTTACCATACTGAAGAAGGCTTTTGTCGAAACCAGTATAATTCATTGTATTACAGTTTAAATAAGTATGTTGCTACACTGGGCTCCATTGTGTGCTGGTACTACGTTTTAGAGGACATGTATCCCCCCATTATTTTAGGCTTTTTCCAGACTTCTTGTGCTGAGGTTGAGAGATATGGTAATTTTTATGCCACAATATACAAGGCAAACCAATATCATCATCATCATTTCAATGCAAAGCCCATTCTTTTTCAGCGAAGTCACAATAGTATGCCTCCAGAATAAATCTCTGTAGACTGGTTTAGACAGAAGTTATGACATGAAGTCCTGCTTCATGTAAACTTCAGTAAGCTATCCATCTTCCTTCCTAACCATACTAAAAGTAGAATTTATACGATTTTCAAAGCTGAGTGTACTACGCACCAGTATACCTAAATGGTTATGTACATTAACAATCTAAATTATCTGGACTGTCACTTATAAATCTCTGCACTGGCCCTACTGCAAGTCATAACTGCACTTCTGCTTCCAATTAACAGTTAAGCTTTTATTGCTTGCCAAAGCAAAGACAGAAATGACGGAGGCAAACGCAGCTGCAGAGTTCTTCACAAAAAGATCCCCCGCAACATTAATGTGATAATGATAATGCGAAGATGGAAATACAACAGGATCTTAGGCACTGAACAAGGGACGTTGGCATTTTTTTATTTTACATTATCAGCTATGATTCTGTATCACAGCAGCTCTTTCCTTAAATCAGCATGCTAACTCTCTAACATATTTAACTCTATTTCATTAGCACCCAATTCAATTGGTAGGCTGGAAGACTTTCTAACAGAAAATATATATGCAATTTAAGGGATTCCCATAAGAATTTTTTCCCCACAGTTTATTCTTCATTAATCTGCTAAACTGTATTAGCCGGGAATGCTTATTTTCAGGGGCACCCTGAATAGCTGCTGAAGATGAAGAAGATCCCCGGGATTTAATAATGCCTCTACTAACTGCACACCATTCTGAGTGAACAGACAACACAGGCATAAAACTCACACTTTCTTCCTCCTAAGTTTAGTTTTCTTACCGATTTTCTTGCAGCTTTAAATAGCGACAGGAATGCATAAAAGTTGCCACAAAGTGTAGACTACATGTACACAGTGTAATCTTTCTGAGTGACTAGAAAGCACAAAAATGTAGTAGAGATGTTCTTGAATACATATTGTGTACACTTAGTGTGTGTGTTAATGAATCTGGCCCAATGTCTCAGAGAATACAGCCATAAAATGGCACACTGAAACCCATGACTGCATGATTTTACATACAGGTAAAGGTGTGTTTGCATCTGCGTGTGTGTGTGTGTGTGTGTGTGTGTGTGTGTGTGTGTGTGTGTGTGTGTATATATATATATATATATATATATATATATATATATATATATATATATATATATATATATATATATATGTGTGTGTGTGTGCGCGCGCGCATGTGTATGTATAGAACACTGCCAACTAAGCCTGTATTTTCCCTTTAAAGTAATACTCTAGGTTGCTGAATTACTTCATCTGGATAAACTAAGCACAGCACTGTATCTCACCAAATATGCAAGCTACAATATACTTCTGCAGACACAGTGAATCCACCACAAAAATAAGTGTGTATGTAACATTTACACTTCCTGTACTCTGCAGGAGGACAGTACCTGTACCACACATGAATAATATTCTGGTGTTGCTTCTACTCAAAGCCAGAGACAAAAGACGGATACAACAGTTTGATTTTAAAAGCATTTAAGCAAAATATAAGTGTTTCTTATTCAGTATTTTCTCACACTATAAAAAAAAATGTTTATTCTTATCGATATGCAAGATGAAAATGAAAAAGGAATACATATTAAAGTCCGACAGTTGGCTTAGAAGATTAAGAAGCTGTTAACCCCGTTTCCTGTGGTCCAGTGATGCAAGCTTTGAGTCCCTCAGTTTCCATTGCTTAACTGTGCGACTCTGAACAAGTCACTTAACCAGACACAGCTCCCATGCAGAGTCTAAAAAAGGTCCATGGAGATCAGTGATGTACCCCAGAAAACAAATAAATAAATACATTGGCTTGAAAATGACAGCCTACTGAAATCTGCCCTTTCATAACATTTTCTCTCTATATGTAGATGTACTTCATGCTGAAATGTCCAACAGATATCATAAAATAAAACCATCCAGAACAGTCATTCAAAAAACATAGCAAGCTACCAAAAACAAGCTATAAGAATGTATTTTGTTTGATGCCTTTTTAGGTAAACTAATTAAAATGTTCAGTTGAAAATAATTTGGATCCTTAGTTTATCACAAGTAAAAAACATAGTTGGATACAGTTCTCTGGCACCATTTTGCAGTGATGTAACACAAAAATTACTCTGTACTGCTGTAATGTTTTGGCTAAGCCCCCTTCCTCAGAAGTGTTTACTGCTACCATGGGATATCATACAAAGCAATACCCACTCTCAAACAGACAGTATATTTGTTGTATGTGCATACTCTGCATGGGTGCATTTTAAATTTATGACAAGAGGTGTTATCAAGGGACAAGGGTACTGTCAAGATGAGTTATGGCAAGAAATGTTATTTCACAAAGTTCCCATCCATATGTATTTACTATACATATAACAAATCTCAAACAGAATTCCTCAGCTGGAGGTTATTTTCTTCTCTAAAACCTCTCCTGTTTCTAAAGTAATAGCATTCAGCTGATCTGGACAACAATTTAAGAGAGAGTTTAAATGCAGCTACTGAATTTGACTATGCATTTAACTGTTGGCATAACTGCCCTAAAATTCGTATCACTGTGTAGTACAGTACAGTAGAAATATGACAATTTCTAGTAAACATCAGACTTTACTAATTGCCTGTAAACCAACCCGGCTGACTAGAAAGAGACAGAAAAGCTCTGCACCCATCTGTGATGAAGGAAGCTGCCTCAAAACCTGTAATACATACATCAATAAACACAAATAGTTATGCAAAGCAATGGCTTGCCCTGTTGGACACGCTACATGCTGTCTGGGTCCCACTGGAGCCTTTGAAAAATGATGGGGGCCCTCTACATCTGAAAAGTTTAGCACAAGATGAACCCTGTCCTGACCCTCCTCTCACCCTGAGATAGGAGTTTTTGTACATCCAGATTGGCCACTCCTGCACCAGGTCACTTTATCAGAACTACAATGTTCAATGACCATGAAAATCTGGGACTGCTTACAAAACGAAGTCTCCTTTTCTTACTCTTGACACTAGTTTGCTTTATGCGCTGCACGGATTAAAACTGCTAAACATTGAATACTTATTTCCTACAGCCACAAATCGACACACTGTGCGTACTATCAATCTTATTGGCCTCACTTACTGCAATGTTTCATCATACAAACAGAATGTTATGAACACAGAAGTAGAAGGGCTGAAATAATGGTTAAAGTGATTATCTCTCAGACACAAGGTACATGGTTTTATTCTCATCTTTGGGAAACTGGCTAGACTTGGGGGGGGGGGGGGGCAGAAGGGCAGCCAGCTTACTATCTACCTATGAACCTAAAGGTTAGGAAACAAGTCAAGGTAAAATATACATGAAACGCAATTAAATTTATCCCTTTACATCTTCTCTTGTACCTTTGCTACTCTCTGAAAACACCCTAATAACGACCCCCTAAATGTGAAATACATGATACTTGACTCAAACAAGCCGACATATGCAAAAGGCCTTAAAATTGATCAAATGAATGCAGCTAAGCCTAAGCAAATCTAATTCTATGCTGGATTCACTTCTACTGTCCAGATATTCTAATTGTATTTAATTTATGGCTAAAATCAAACAATATTGGCAGCAATATAATTCTACCTGCCTGCATCACTATCAGACCTGACAGAAATCATAACGGTGTGGATGGTGTAATCTATTTTAGAAGCATCTTGCTGGTTTCCCACTAATAAGCAAATTTCATTTTTTTTTTTCAAAGAGAAGCTACTATAGTAATAAGACGATGTCTGTGTGGTATATTGAAGATTTACCCATGGGTTGTGTGGTTTAATCACATGTCATGTGGTTTAATCACATGGGCAAAGCCCGCGTGATTAAATCATGCCAACCACTGGTAAATCTTAAATATATCACACCACGAAGTTGGTTATTGCTATTATACAATGACATTACTTAAGAAAAAAATACTTTCTTTTCTTAAATAATGTCTTTGTATATTGCCTCCTAAATTTCAGTATATCGAGACTAATACCAAAACCGTGAAAGACCATACACCACACTACCTACTTACACCACCCACACTACAAAAAAAAAATAAATAAAACACACACACACACAAACAAAAACAAATTAAACCTACACTACAAGTAAGCAGGGAGGCAAGCCCCCCTGCACACCCACTACTTATATATTCTAACTCAGAGAGTGCACCAAACAGAAAAAGACAGCAAACTCGCAACCAGACATTCTATGGTCCCTTGCACACACACATCATATATACAACCACTACCACATTCAACAGTTAAACACTCATACTTTTACCTACCTACCCTAACCCACACGTATAACTTCCAAACACACTCACATACACTCGAACACCTACCCAAAACCCTTACAAAATAGTTATACCTTCAAGTCCACCTAAATCCACACACTAAACCGGACACCAACCACACAATACATTCCACATCACGTACCGTTAAACCATAACCGTGAATTCGACATATCTGGATTTGCGGTTATGCACTTTCTCCAGGACAGAGAAAGTAAAAGGATAATCAGGTATGTTGCTTTAGTTTTGCAGAACATACCAGATTATCCTCTTATTTTTCTCTGCACCATCTCCCTCACTCATATGAGGTCTTCGGTTTTGTAAATTTATTCAAAAAAGAAAGAAAAGTAAAAATATTATGAGATATACCAATGGAAAAAAAGTCTGGGAGACCAAACCTTTTGCCATTGATATATTCTCAGATTTACAACGGGCAAGCTGGCTGGGATGACCAATCAGCATGCTCCTTTTTGAAGGTTACTGGCCAGTCATTGTATAAGTATCAATTCCAAAGCAATCAACAACAAAATGCTTACTGATACCTACAATATACCTGGCAATACCTCAACTGCAGCACCCAATCTTTTTCACAGACTATGTACTGACTTGAGCTCCAACCCCATAATTATTTGTGACATCAGTACTGACTAGAAATGGTCTTACAATAACATCAGTCGTCATATGACATTTCAATTCTAGAGTCTTCTCATATTTGTGAGCCTTGCTACTCAGACAGACAAGCTGTTTGCCAAAACAGAATTCTGGCTTGATTTTTTTTGTCACAAGGTGTTTAGTTCTATTGGGTGTTGAGGCTGACCCTCTAGTTGATTACCTACAGGTTCTTCTTCTAAAAAAGTGGACAAAATCCACAATATTACCAAGTGCCGTTCCTCAAAGAATGAATCATTGCGTGACAGCCACTGCTGAAGCCTGGCCACCTCTACTCCATTTACCAGTGAATGATGTACTACCATACTGCACCTCTTCTTAGTAACCTAAACAAAATGGTCCCCTTGTGGAAAAGGTCAGCTGGATCCATTACATTTTCATGTATTACACCCAAGGTGAAATCAATGATGTCCAAAACCCATCATTGTGGACAACATACCACATTTCCAAACTCAACAATGACTTTAAAATTCAAAGGATGCTGCTGTTTGCTTGTTTATAGACTGCATTCTCCTATTGTTACGGTTTACAATTGTTTCTTGCTGCTGTTATGGTTTGCACACTCCTGTTGCTTTTACAATTGCTCCTTGCTGTTGCATCCAGTGGAGCTCCTGTTGCTCCTTGTTGTTTTTAGGCCAGTTCATAGGTAACTTGATATGTATACTGATATCTACATATCCTCCTGGTTTTCAGGCCAGTCACTGTAACCTATGTGTCTGCGGTATGCAAAATGACACCACAATTTTACTGCAGCATTATTGTCTTGGTGCCTGCTGTGTGGCACTATACTTGCCATTGATTATTATAGCAATAACCCACGCCTGGGTGTGGGTAATGCTAAATTTACCCACGGTTGGCGTGGTTTGGTCCCAGGCCCGAGGACCAAACAAAGCCAACCGTGGGTAATAGCATTACCCACCAGGCGTCATTGCTATATCATGACATTATTTAAGAAAAGAAACTGTTACTTTTCTTAAATAATGGCATAGTATAATGCCTGTTTACTGCCCTTCCGCAGATGTCTGGCATCAGCGGCAGTTCTGATGTACTGCGCGCCTGCGCGGTACATCAGAGTTGAGCAAAACAGCGGAGAAAGCAAGATCTCCGTTGCTTTTAGTGTCTCGCTATGTTAAATGAGTTTAACATGGCGAGACAGTTAAAATAAGCAGCGGACATCTCCGTTGCTTATTTTAAAACTGTCTCGCTATGTTAAACTCATTTAACATAGCGACTAAAAAGCAACGGAGATCTTGCTTTCTCCGTTAACAAACACTGCCTCGCTATGTTAAATGGGTTTAACATGGCGAGACAGCTTTAAAATAAGCAACGGAGATCTCCGTTGCTTATTTTAAAGCTGTCTCGCTATGTTAAACCCATTTAACATAGCGAGGCAGTGTTTAAAAGCAGTTATACTAATGGAAAAAAGTCCGGGCGACCGGACCTTTTTCCATTAGTATAACTCGATTTACAACGGGCACGCTGGCCAATCAGCGTGCACGTTTTGGGGGGATCATGGTATAATAGATAATGCATCACTCAGCATACCATTTCATTATCATACTGTGTGACAGTTGAGCCTAGTGAACCTTCACTCTAAGCAGTGTGTGACACTCTGCTCCAAACATCTGAAGTAGTACGGACTGGCATCCATCCCCAATATCTCACTAGTATGAAGCATGCATGTCGTATCTCACTAGTGAGATACTATGTGCACTGCTCTCATACTGCACAACCCTTGTACATATTGGTTCATTTATTATATTTAAGTTATTTACTTTGTTTACGTGGAAAGTCTGTCTGGGAACTGAAATACCCAGTTTTAGATTCTTGGAGAGAAATGCACCAAAACAGAGATAGAAATACATTGACAATTCAAAACAAAAACAGTCAACAAACATTTACAACCTGCTTCCATGCAAACTGTCAAACATTATTTACAAAGCATATCAAATTAAGGAAACGCGTTTTCAAGATACTGAGTAGAATCAAAAATACTAAATTAATACACTTGTATAGTATCCATAGTGGACAGTTAGGATTGCATACTTCAAAAAGTAAGTGTGATACAGTTACATAGTTTAATAGCTGCAAGGTGATATTTTAGGAAAAAATTGAATTGCTACAGGTTATTTAAAAGCCTGATGTGTTTGGAAGTTTGTCCTAAGCCTTAGAGATGGTGAGAGAATTCAGTCACCATAATTATTAAATTTATAAGCAAAAGTTAAAGTTTAGATCATCTTGGGAGTTCTATTTGGTACTTGCCATGGGCTGAGATTTGACAGTGACAGTATTTTAAGTGGATAGTAAAGTATTTTGTGTGCTGTAAATAGCTGAGAAAGGGCAATATATTGAGGAAGGTCAAGCCCGTTGAAGGTATTGTGCACCAGGGTCTATATTAGAACATAGACGTCTTTAAACTTCGAATGTTCTAATATCAAACCCCTATTCAGCAAAAGCTGAAAATATCGAAGCAACAGAAAACAGAATTTTTTTTCTTAGGGAAAGAATTTGGTTGTCTGTTTCTGTTGCTTCGGTATTTTCAGCGCTGTGGTGGAAAGTTACGGGTCGGGTTCAGGTAAGTGTGCGATTGAGTGCGGGTTAGGTTAGTTAGGGTGCGGGTTAGGTATGTGCGCGACTGTGTGGATGTGAGGGTTAGGGCGGGTTAGGTGAGTTAGTGTTAGGGCACGGGTTAGGTAGGTGTGCGATTGTGTGGACGTGAGGGTTAGGGCGGGTTAGGTGAGTTAGGGCGCCGTTCAGGTAAGTGTGCGATTGTGTGGACGTGAGGGTTGGGGCAGGGTAGGTGAGTTAGGGTCAGGGCTTGGGTAAGGCGAATGTGCGATAGTGACAGACGTTAGGGTTTGGGTTAAGGTAAGTGGATAGTTAGTGGTGTGTGTATAGTTTAGTGTAGGGTTAGGTGTTAAGATTTTAGATGCATGTGTGTGGATTGCTGTTTGTTTGGTGTGCTTGTGTTGTGTGTATGTGTTTTGGAACAGCAAATATTTCCCCTAGGAAAAAAATTTGCTGTTATGTACGTTCGTTGTTTTCAGCTTTCGCTTCGATGTTCTAATATAGAGCCATGCAATGAAGGGAACAGTTTGGGAGTCTGCAGGCAAATTTGCCAGTTTTGCTGTAGGTGCTTTCTAGTTTGTTTGGTGAAAGAGTTGGGTTTTGTGATTATTGAGGCATATAGAACGACAGGAAGGAGGAGGGGATGGGGCAGCTATTTGTTTTTACTCTGATTACTTAGCAGGTGCTTTGCTCTGTAAAGACAGCCTAGTTTGCAGTCTGTCTTTTTGACTGTGGTATCAATGTGCAAATCAAAATTTTAACTTATCAAGGATAACTCCTAGTAATTTTGTGTTTGTGACGTTTTCAATTTTTGTGTTGTTTGATTAAATAATATTAAGGTCTGTGTTGTGTTGATTTGTTTTTAGGAAGGAATAGGATTAGTTTGGTTTTGTTGGGGTTTAAGAGCAACAGAGATTTATTTAGCCAATATTCTATAGAGGTGAAAGGTTCCTGTGTGATAGCTTCTAAAGTGGAAAGATTTAGGGCTGAGTAAATTAAAGTTCAGTCTATTTTATACTACAGTACATTGGAGAGTTCAGATTCTTTGTGCATGTTATTAATGAAAGCACTGAAAATTATTGTCCCAAGTATGGAGCCTTGGAGTACTCCTGTACTGATATGAAGAAAGGTAGAATGGGAGTGATTACATTTTTCAGACTGGGTGCGATTGTTTAGGTAACTAGTGAACCAGCCAGTTGAGGAAGCTGCAAGTCCTATAAGATATAGCTTTTGGAGGAGTACTTCATGCGAGACTGTGCTGAAGGCATTTGACAAGTCCTGAAAAAGGCATCCAGGAAATATAACAGTGCAGTTTCTGTGCTGTGGTAGAGTTGAAAGCCATGTTGGGTAGAAGAAAGTAATTGGTTATCAAGAAAGGCTAGGAGTTGCTGATGCATACATTTTAAGTACTTTGGAAAGGGGAAGCAGGATTGCTAAAGGATGACAGTTTGACAGTTCAGTGGATGTGCCACCTTTGTGTTATGCAATTATGAAGGAAGATTTTGATGGGGCTGGAATCTGGAATGTAGTTTTCTGTAATGGCTTTATTAATTAGAAGAGCTACAGGGTAGCAAATGGTGAGAAGCAGCTACACTGAGGTATTCGGATGTCATGTTTGTCAGAAGTTAGTGTTATGGGTTTCAGTTTTTTAATGCCTTTTAAGGTATTTGAATGGCTGTTAGGCTGAGTTGGGGTGTGATGCTATGGTCGGGGGGGGGCTAGGTGGGGTTGGTATAGGCTGCTATTGTTTGAGTTAGGTACTGCATATGAAGTGTTTGTTAAATTTGTCTGCAATGCCCCTGCTGGTTTCAGGATAGGAAAGGATTTGTGGTTGGGTTTTCTGCCTAGTTTTAGGAAGTTGTTTAAATTTTGCAAAAAATATATACGCATTTTGTTTTCGGACGTGTGGTCTGGTTTGTGAAGTTCTTTTATCATAACAAACCTGTGCCTTTGTGTGGTTTCTGAGGTACAGATATCAATCTAGGTAGGACTGAGTGAGTTTTGTGCCATTGTTTCCAGACGTTCTCGGTCTCTCATGAGTTGTTAGATTTCACAGGTTAGCCATAAGGAAGAATTTATTTCTACTCTCGTATCTCAGTGGGGCTTGTTTTAGTATTGTTATGGAGTTACTGAAGTGACAACTTCACCTACAGGTAGATATTTGAAGGATTCCCACATTAACTATGGATTTATTAAAATTGGTTAAGTTTCTCACAGAATTGAAGTACAGGGGCTTGGGGGGCTTGTGGCTATAGTATCACTGCCAGTATTTGTTCATCTTGCATAGTGTTTCCATTTTCTCTACTCGCTTGTTAGGGATCCTACAGCACATTTATAACTGTTGAGTATAATTAAATATGCACACAGTTTATCAGCAAAGTTAAATTTATTATGTCTGCAAACCATCTACAGCTTGAGCAATCAACTTATCTGGCCATCATGGATATTCAGGCCACTCGCTCCCACCTTGCCAGCTTTCTAGCACATGGTATTTTCAGGAAGTGTAGAAACTGCCTCATGTCCAATAACAACTAGCTACTGCTATACCAACGTGATATAATCTATGAGATGTGTAAAGTACCACAACTCTGAGGCCCCCCTTTCACCAAATTAGATTGCTGGTGAGTTTCGCACCTCTCCAATGACAACCTTGCATGAACCCATTGAACCTACATATGCTGAAGGAGTCAAGAATTCACTCATCAAGCATCCAGGAATCAGAAGAAGAAAGTCTCAGCCACAAATAAATGAATACACAACTACCTACTTCACACTGCATACACATTTTAGTTAAGACTGAAGTTCATAAACTTACTTCCACTAAAGCTATATGCACCAACAGTAATGTCCTACCAATTGCATACTCCAACACGAAGCATAGAGATTTTGCCTTCAACAGGTTGGGTAAGAACAGGGCGACAGTTGTCTTTGTAGTGTCAGAATCCATAAACATTAAGAGGGCTCTCAAGTTCCACACTCCAGGCAAATAAGATTACAATCTGGTTGCAGTCCATATGGGTAGGAATGACTTGAGACATTTAACGTAGAGGAACTTGCAGAGAGGCATGATGGCTCTCACTAAGAATACATCTAATGCAGGCAAGATTCTGGTCCCGAGTAGATTCATACTGGGATGCATGGCTAAACTTAAAAAGGCCCTAGTGGTCGTTAGCACCCCTGCAACTTGAACATATCCATATGCATGAGACAGCAGAGACCTGGTATCAATACAAAAATAGCATTCTTTTCATTCCAGAGTTCAGCACCTTATCAAGCTTGCAGGACTGGGGAAACTCCAAGTATGTGTCGATATTTGCCAGAGACTTACCTCCAGAATTATTCTAACAAACTAAACTTACTGAGATGCAAATCACTTTTAAATAAGATAAAATCTAACTTTACATCATGCTATAAATTATCCTCCATATTCATTGACCATCATAAAAGTTTCTAATTATTAGCTGAAATGTCTACAAACATAAAACACCTTTATGTTGGAAGCTTCAATGATCCAGCCATGAATATGAATATCTACACTACAAATGTTGGTCATGCACAATGGATTCCTTTATCTAATAAATGCTAACTCTCTGGAGAAAAAAGACCCAACTACTACAAGTCCCAATTCAGTGATGGTCTCGATCAGGACTACAAACAATACAGTCACCACAGTCATCATCTTCTTTCAGCTGTTCCCGTTAGGGGTCGCCAAGCAGATCACCTGTTTCCATTTCTTCCTGTCCTCTGCATCTTGCTCTGTCACACCAACCACCTGCATGTCCTCTCTCACCACATCCATAAACCTCATCTTAGGCCTTCCTCTTTTCCTGTTACCTGGTAGCTTCATCCTTAGCATCTTTTTCCCAATATACTCAGCATCCCTCCTCAGCACATGTCCAAACCAACGTAATCGTGCCTCTCTGGCTTTGTCTCCAAACCTTCCAACCTGGGCTGACCCTCTAATATACTTATTCCTAATCCTGTCCACCCTTGTCACACCCAGTGCAAATCTTAACATCTTTAATTCTGCCACATCCAGCTCAAACTCCTGCCTTTTTGTCAATGCCACTATCTCAAACGCATATAACATAGCTGGTCTCACTACCCTCTTGTAGACCTTCCCCTTTCACTCTTACTGGTACTAGTCTGTCACAAGTCACTTCTGACACTCTTCTCCACCCACTCCAGCCTGCCTGTACTCTCTTCTTCACCTCTCTTCCACACTCACCATTACTCTGAACTACTGACCCCAAGTATTTAAACTCATCCACCTTCGCCACCTCTACTCCTTGCATCCTCACCATTCCTCTATCCTCCCTCTCATTCACACACATATATTCTGTCTTAGTCCTGCTGACCTTCATTCCTCTTCTCTCTAGAGCATATCTCCATCTCTCCAGGGTCTCCTCCACCTGTTGCCTACTCTCACTACAGATCATAATGTCATCTGCAAACATCATAGTCCACGGGGACTCCAGTACACATCAGAATTCATGGGCCTTGAAAAAGTAAGCCTACAAAACTATGAAACTCTCTCAAAATGCTGCTATAACATGTCTAGTTCCCATGCAACCTCAGCAGCAACCTATAAAATTTTAATCATCCACTAAAGACCAAGCACTACCCACAAATATGAAATTTAAAAATAAACCACCATGGAAGTGCCACAATAATACAGTGTAGAATACAAGAAAAAAGTATTGAATATCTACAACAAAACCTAATCTAACCATTTATTGAAAAATTAAATCAAAAGTAGTAGTACATAAATTAAAGACACCACTGGGAATGTCAAAGCTAAGTATGAATTAAAAATGGCAGCTGAAACTAAAAATAATTGCAAATCCTTCTTTAAATAAATTATAAAACTAGGAAGCAACACCCAAAAATTCTGATTCCTGACTACCTACTCTGATCCTAAGGGTATTGGTATACTAAGAGATAAATTTAGTGCTGACTATGTTCTCTTTACTCCCATGGTCTGTTGATCATTAGCCCTGTCCCAACCAACTGGCTCATTCTTTCCTATCACAAAGGTAAGGGTCAACTAACAGGGGTCACCATTGTCAGCCATAAGTCATACTTCAAGGCTTTCTAGTTTTATGCCCAAAGTCCCAGATGCACCAAGCGAAACACCAGGGTGATGCATGCAACAGATTAACACCAAATAATGTTACTTCACTTCCATAAGAGGCATTCCCTCAAGCACCCCTGCCCCTCCTCCTGAATCACAAGCTGTGGTCTCTTTCCCTCTCCACCAATAAGATGACATCATATCACAAAATTGCCCCCAACCTGAGTGGTTGCACCTCTACCCACAGAGAGGAGAGAGGACAGTGCCCCATCACTCCTTTCCTTCCCCTGACTGGTTCCTTCAGTGCTTAAGCCGCCATCTGAACCCTGGACACCAGGGCTGTAGTCAGGAATTCATCTCCCTATAGCATGCAACCAGACATTAAGTGCCAATATCACACCAGCAACAGTTATTCAAGTTCCATAGACCTCACAGTCCCAGCTCCATTCTTTGATTTTTATTTGTACTTTTTAACTAGGGTAGCACACTTATTCATATAAACCTTTTTCAGACTCACGCCGGGGACACTGTATGGTTAAGACTTTGTCAGAGTCGCACAGTAGGCATTAACAGCTCATAGTCTTAATCTTCTACATCAACTACCAGATAATACAAATGTTTGTTTAACCAAGAAAGTTCTCTGGACACAAGCGTCTCTTTCCAATTGGTGGCCCAGAATGGCTGTTAGGTTAGGTGACCAATAAGTCATACAGTAGGCAAATGGATGCTGAGGGACTCGAACCCTAGACTACAGAAAGTAATGGCTCATAGCTTTAAACCTCTGTTTTAAATGCCAGACTTCACTTTACTATATAGCTACTCAAATGCTCTCTCCAAGGGCACCGAAAACATAAGACACCATTTCAGAGCCTCTCCTAACCTCCTTCAATTTAACCCTTCCTTGCAAGCTATGTTTCTAAAGCTTGGAAAATGGCCATTTTGATAACCCTATGGAATGATGGCCCTGCTTTCAACCCATCAGCCTATCAAGCCCAGTATGCAAAACCATAGAACACATCATATCAGACTTCTTAAATACAAACACTAAAAACCTTACTGCTGTGGACCTATATTAATCTGGCCATGTCAAGATAACTTATGGCTACTGCATCTTGAAAATGTCACAGAAGGTGTGGTTGAGGTCTATTCAGTCCACATGCATACCTAGATCTGGCCAAAGCCCTCAACATTAATCCTATTACGATATTTACATAAGCTCAAAGACAAACACTGACCCTAATGTTTTGAGGTACACGGCAAACTATCTGACAGAACACACAGTTAAATCAGCAGTCACCTGAGAAAGTTAAAAGGCAACTAATGGGCTTTTTGCTGGGAATTTCCTGCTAGTACCTACTTTTCCAACCTTTTAATTATAAATCCGGACATGTGGAGTTTGGTTCTGGGTAATGAGATTTGGTGCGGCTTGCGAACAGTGTTTCAGTTTGTAAGAGATTTTTTTTTTTTTTTTTTTTTGTTTTGTTTATGAAGACGAGCCACAAGGGAAGTAAAAGTGTGGAGATGGAGTAGTTTGCAGAGCTGGGATCCTAACAGTAGGATAGAGCTTGTTTATAGGGTAGCTATTTGGCTTTATCTAGGGTGATACAGTGATGATCACCAAGAGGTTAACTTGTAATGAAATCAGCAGATGCTGTTAGAGATTGTAATATTTTTCTTGGAAGAAAAAGCAAAAATTGGAAGCCTATGTCCAATTAAGAATGGCTTCCCTGACTGGTTGAGATAGAAAAGGGGAGATCTTTTTGACCCAGAAGAGGAAAGTTTATTTTGGCACTCGCTTTGTCTTTGTGAAACAGAAGTTTAGTGACTGCTCAAGCCATAATCTTAGGTATTTGAAGGTGAAGGCTGTTTCTTTCAGTTCACAGGAGATTAATAGGTTAGGCTAGCAGCTTAAAAGCCCACAAGTCTAGCCATTATCACTCATATTTTACCTGATTTTTCTATCCCTAAAGGCCAGAGGCTGACTCAGCGCTGTACCTATGCCTTAGAGTATTTTGCAGACTGCTCCTACCCATAAAGGGCACTGGGTGCCAACCCCAGACATGAATTTACAATTCCACATCCATTGATCCAAGCTGCATTTGAAGAGGGTCAGTGAAGGGCTCTGCTTTCTGTGAACAGGAAGCCAGTTCCAGAGGAAGAGGTAATCTCAGACACACATCTGCCTCTCCAGCACGGTTTGCTCATGTAACCGACCAGGTTTAGATCCCTAGACTGGGTGACCCTTATGTAATTCGTCTTGCACATGTGTAATAGCTCCATTAGGCTGCATTTATGAGTATCTTGTAAGTTAGGCATAGATCATCCCTTAGTAGTTGGTAGAAGACAAAGTAAAGGAATAGGGCTTTTTAGTCTATCAGCAAAGGACATGTTTATACCCTGAATTGTTTTGTAAGAAACCTCTGAGACTGCTTCAGCTGTTTCAAGTACCTGGTCAAGTACATGCCAAAAGATGCATTGCACTCAATTATTGGTCGAATGAGGGCAGAGTACAGTGGGACTATAACGTCCTTGGATCTCGATGCCGTGCCTCTACTTATAAGCTGTGCCACGTGGAAAGACTTCCTCACCACTGTAGACACACGCCAGTCAAAGTTCAGGCCATCTATTGGTGCACCTAGATCTCTTACCTCTGAGTCCACTCCTAGGATGTGTTTTTAAAGCTGTAATTTCCATGGCTCTGGCACCAGTCATCTGTCCGAGACCCTTCTGAATAACATCTATATCATTTGGAGATTCTGTGATTGCCCCCAACTTGCAATTGTCAGCAAAGTCAGCCAGCCAAAGGCCTTCTACATTAGCCTTTACTTCAGAGAAGTACATTCTGAATGGGAGAGGTCCCAGTACTGAGCCCTGTGGCACATCATTAGTAACTGGCTGCTTACTGGATCTGGATTCACCTACACTAACATGGGTCCTGTCAGTCAGCCATTTGGCTATCCATCTGGTGATGAAGGGATTTAAATAATCTCTCAAGATGATCTCACTTGAACTATCACTAACTAATGAAATTAAATCTGCCAAGTTTCTAGGGTGCATCTTTGACAGCTACCTCAAACTCCAAATGCATATATACAATATAGTTAACAAGACCAAATTGTAGTTACCAAGTCCAACCAAAACCTTAGCAAACTGTTCAAAGACGAATCACTTTTTGCACAATCTGAATTTGATCAACATCTCACTGAAATCCGGCAATGTTTCACTCATAAGCCACTTTATAAGCATGACTGCCTGTCCTTGTCTGGCATTACTATAGTAACCCCACCAGAGCTCATAACAGCTACAGTAGGTAGACCTATCTCTGTCCCTATATTCAAAAACAAGCACAGTTATTCAAGACAGCTTATTGCCACAAACTGTGTAATAAATTGCTCCAATCCCTGAAATATATACAAAGTAAACAAACATTCAATGAAGCTTTAAAATGCAAATTTGAATCTAATTGGCTTGACAAATGTGCAGTACTTTAGTCTGAGAAGTTTTTCTCCCCCCCCCCCCCCCCCGGTCCCAGTTGTGTATTTAAAATTTTCCCCTAATCATTTTAAAATATGCTCTCCTTCTATTTCCCCTTTATCAGTCTCCATAATTACCTAGGTCTTTATACCTCCTGCCCAAACCTTAACATATGCTTCAATGCTCCTGGCTTCATTTAACAGGGGGGGGGGGCAACAAGCCAGCAAGTAATGACTGCAGAGGGCCTTCTCAAAGAAGTGATACAATGAGTACTTGGATATCTATTATATCATACTTCAGGAGATCCTCTGCTGCATGCAAATTAATCTACAAAAAATATAGGAACATTAAAAGTTATAGTCCAAGGAATACCACAGAAGGTCAGAAAATGTAGGCAGTTTCCCACTGCAAGTGTTGCAGTTACATGAGTGGTAAAGACCATTTAATTTGCCCATCACCAGGAAAACCTATTTTAGCCAAAGAAAAAGTAACCAATATGGAAATGGTGATACACAGGAACACAATGTACCAAATGTGAGGGTTTCCACATTGGGAACACCATCAAACTTAAACCAGGGAGGTTAACAGTCCACTTGCAATGCATGCTAGAAGATCCAAGGATACTAAATTTTCTCTTTTCATGTGACTGATCAAGTCATACCAGAACCACTCAAATAAAACACCAGGGCTCTACGAGACAAGAAAAAAAAAATAGAATGGCAGAATAAGCATACAGCTTTCCAGGAACAAACATATCTTGTTCAACGGCATGCGTTTTACAGCACAGGAAACCAAATCAACCAGACGTTTTATTAGTGACTTTTGGGACTACTGTATGAACAGAACTGATATCAGTTACTTTCCATAAGGTAATGATTTTTCTGTTTTTGTATTTCCCTGTTTAGGTGAGTTCTAAAAATAACAGACGGTCTCTGATATGTTCCTCTCAATGATCTGAGGCTGAGATAGGTCTAATGGGATCAGTACTCTGCCTCAGTTAAATTCAAAGTAAAATAAAAAAATATATAAAATCACGTCAATTCTGATGTAAACTGTTTACTAACATTCTTATATATTCACATAACCTTTTTAATTTGTTCAAAATCTAAGGTTCATTGTACTTACTATCCCCCCCCTACACACACACACACACTACAAAATCTGTGGCAAGACCTAATGTGGCTGTTGAAAACTGATGTAGCCCCCCTGGCACAGTAACACAGTCATTGTGATAGCTCTAGGAAGTGTTGATGAAATGTCACTACCTGTCAAAGGCCATTTGGCCTATCCTGTTTTAATTTTTCTGAATTTAATCTATTTACCGACAGTTACTTGAAAATATCTTAAACCCGGACCCTCATCAGTTTCCTGCCTCTTTAACCTCACTAATTTCTTTGAAAAAGTCACTGAAGCACTGGAAAGAGAGTACAAACAGCATGTGCTCACCTAGTCAAGGCCTTCAACACATTGACAAACTTTTAAATTTAAACAGTTGTGCAGTTAACTGGCTGTATGACACAACCCATGTGGTTAGAGTTGCAGGTGCAACTTCTGAAAGCAAAAAAGTTACCAGTGGTATAAAACAGCACTCTGTGTAAGGCCATGCCCTACTTGGTATCTAGTTCTCAGACCACCATTCCTGGCCTATGGTTATCTAGGTTTGCAGAAGAATGTACAATGGGTGCTGTTATTCACACTTCCACCAACTCAAAAATGTTCCATCATGGGTTAGGCCATGTTAACAACTGATGCAAGGGCATTGCTCTCAAATTAAATGTGACAAAATGTAGTTTGTTAAACAAAACATTTCTACATGCCACACAGGTGACTGCTCCAATCAAATATTGTGTTAAGGAATCTAGACACTCTTGTTGATACCACTTCATCTTTTTGACCATCACATCTTTGCAATATTTTGGAAAGCCTTCTATCTGGTTCACCTCATTTCCAAAGGCATATATATCCTCCAGATCCAAATAAGTCTTAATCCCTATTTACTTGTATCTCATCAGACCCATTATTGAATACAATGCCATTTTGGCATGCATTTGTCGAATAGTCACTCAACTTGAGAGACCTCAGTAATTCTTAACTAAAAAGATCAGTAGCCTCAAAAATCTTAGTAATGACCCACCTAGTCAAAACAGGGGAAGCCACTTCAAGCAGTAGAACCGTATTGAGTGGCGTATCCCAGGGTTTGGTCTTAGGGCCTCTCTTATTTGGGATATACGTTTCTGAGGTACAGGCCAAAACCAGTCAGCTATGGCTGACCAAGTTTGCAGATGACTGCAAGTTTGGAGCGGTCATCAATTCCCCTAGTGACGTGGACATCCTCCAAAAAGGGTCTCACCCAAACAAATGACTGGTGCCAGAAACATGGCTTCAAGTTGAATACAAAAAAATGCATCATCATCATCCCCTTTGGGGAGAGAGATGTCTCCACAAATTATCACATTAATAACGTTCTAAGCACGCAGTCAGTCATGAGAGATTTGGGCACCCAGACTGATAGCACTCTGACTTTTGACCACCATGTTGCTTCCACTGTATGGAAAACTTTCTACATGGCCTACCTCATAAGTAAGGGTATCGCATCCAGGGACAAGGAGGTCATAACATCCCTATATTCGTCCCTTATAAAGGCCCATTATTGAGTACAATGCCCCATTCGGCATGTATCTCGCAAAGCACATGCAGCAGCTGGACAGACCACAGAGGTTCCTCACCAGGAGAATCCAGGGCCTCAAAAATCTACCATACACAGATAGGCTAAAAGCCCTATCCCCTCTACTTGGTTTCATACAGACTCCTCAGAGGTGACCTCTGTCTGGCATACAAGGCGATCTCTGACCCCACCTTGATGGGACTGCTGCATATCTGCAAGTCAAGCTCAACTCGAGTAACCCACACACGCGCCCTCAACCTGGTCTGTGACATCAATAGGATTTGCTGGTGTGACAGATGTGTCCCAGAGACTCCCCCATGGAATAGACTCCCTCCCCACGTCAAGCAGAGTACCTCTTTACCCCTTTTTAAGCACAATCTGGGTAACTGGATGGGAAACAGAAAATACATCCCTGGGATTCCACCCATGTCCCTGCTGGACAGGAGCATTGGGTGCCGATTTCTTTATGCATGGGCTAAACTCTTGGATAAGCTTATAAGGGCCTCAGGGCCAATAGCCTAGTAACTTCCTAAGATCATATGATCAGAACAGACTGGCAGTCTTCTCTTTGTACTCGGTCTCTTCTCGACTCCCTTAACTGAGACCCGTTTAGCTTTTTGAGCTATGAAAGATTTGACCCTCTTTCCTCCTATTCCTTCGCAAAACAAATGGTTCATTAAATACCAAATTAAAGGAAACCAATATTTAGCAACAGATAAGATGTTTACATGACAAATTCGTATCAATGTATTACCCAGCTCAAACAAACCTCCACTACCTTTCAAGCAAACTAGCACCCTTGTGCTTTACAAGGTAAACCCAGACAGGTGAATGGGTAGAATCAAATTCTACTCCAATCTATATTGTACTGCCCCTTCTTGAGGTTGGAGGGAACTTCTGAATTTGGTTTACTGGCTAGGCTTGGAACAGTCTGCAGACAGATTGCTAGAACTTGCGAATAAACCTATAAACCTAAGGGATGGAAGCCAAGGGGCATAATACAGACTCTTCATTATTTACTAATGTTTATAAGTTCCTTTTCAATAGCATTCAAATGACTTAACCCAATTTATTAAATATGTAATTGATTAACCTCTAACATAATGGTACAGCGGCTCCAGAGTTGGTTATATTAAGTAAAGGAGGCAAAGTAGCCTGGATAGGGGATTGTGGTAGCCTTGGACACAATGAAAGAAAAGTTTTGACAATCACTGTATTAAATTTGTCACTAAAAAGCAAATCATATACATAAACTGTAACCAAATCTCCATGGTAGTCAATGCCAACTTTCTTAATTGCAGATCCTGAGTGATGTCCTGTGAAGCAAGGATGAAAAAAGTCTCTAACAAATTCCAGAACAGACAGCCTCAGTTCATCCTAGAAAGGTCAGAGCCTGACCTATGACACCCAAGGAAAGTATACTCATACCCATTCTAACCAGGTTACTTTCCCAGAATCATGTAGTTCTAACATTTTTTTCAGAAGAAAAAGGAAGAGGGAACAGCGAGACAGTCGATTCAGGATCTTAAAGTTAACAGCTCCAATGGAAACCACTTCACGCCTCCTCCAAAACTTTGGGTTCTTTACCTGGTAGAAAAGTGGAAAATGCAGTGATCTCCGAGATAATAATGTCAGACTGAAGAGATTACACAACCCTACCCTAGGATACTTAGAAAATATGTCATTTTACTTCCATAAAGTTTAAAAGGAATTTGCCCTTTTAGGAACTGAAGGAACAAAGCATTTAGGAGCTGAAGGAACAAAGCATGGTGTGTCTAAAATGCAAGAATGACACCCTGAAGGACTGGTTCCACCAGAGAATGATACAGGGTTTAACAACCTTCCTCCTTTTTTAGGTAGGAGGCAGTGAAATGCAAGCCAGTCAATGGCAGGCTTCATCAACCTGACAGTTTTACCAAAGAAGGGGCTATCTGTGGAAGGGTCATACACAGTAAGGAAGACTTATCCTTGAGCATCTCAGAAACAAGGATATCTGTCTCCTCAGATTATTCCATCCAGCAGGGCTTAGAAATGGACAAAATGAGAGAGAGGCCACCTCAATTAGTTGCCTCTAGTACAGAGTAATTTGCACTCAGGTAATACTTTGGGTGAGAGGCGAACTACAGGCATGTTCTTGGGGGAGGACTGTCAGGTGTTCAACAAGTGGAAAGACAAACAAAAGGTGGTGCCAGCACACGACCCAGACAGGATCTTGCACTTCTAATACATTATATTTCAATGCCATATTCCACCACAAGGCAAACAGCATTCTCAGGTTAAACATTCCAAACTACTGGTCAACTTGGATGTCAGAGGCAGCAGGAGCTTCAGCAACCTTCACTTCCTAAACATGAATTTAGGGAGAGAGATGTATGAAAGAAGATGGGCGGCCGCAGTGGTGCAGCGGTTAGCAGTGCCGCCTCACAGCAAGAGGTTCTCCGGTTCGATCCTCGGCTGGGGTGCCTTCTGTGTGGAGTCTGTATGTCCTCCCTGTGGTCGCGTGGGTTTCCTCCGGGCGCTTCGGTTTCCTCCCACATCCCAAAGACATGCTGTAGGTGGATTGGACACTCTAAATTGGCCCTAAGTGTGAGTGCGTGCATGTGTGTTCCTTCTGTGGAAGGTTGGGCGCCGAGCTGGCAACTCGACACCATAAAAACTCCACTGCCAATCATGAGCGGACAGGCGATCCGCTTTGGTGACCACTAACCGGGAAAGCCGAAAGAAGAAGATGTATGAAAGAGGATAACACAGTGGACCTTGGTACAACCTGTTTGTATCTTGTTAGAAGACTCAAGAGCACCTACGACGTGTAGGCAGGGTCAACTTATTTAAAAACCTTAAGTGTGCCATAACAATGTTACACATAAATAAATCATAATGACTGGTCAGTGATACTGTCTAGGATACTGGTAGCTGTAAGGAATAGAACGGAGTAGGAACTTGAAGTGAATAGATATCATAGACGTTATTAGGAAGCAATTATAGCCAATGAATGTTGCAAAATAAGACACCATTTGTATGCAAATTAAACAAAATCAGACAAAAGTGATTAAAAGAACTTATTACTCAATGATTACAGTTGAAACGGTTCTCAAGAACACCAAATGACAAGTTATTTTCAACACTAGTTGCAAACTGGGGATTCTGGCAGATAAAATTCCAAACTGCATACATTTAATATGCCATTAGGAAGATACATACTCCTTAGACTTCTGGTTAGTACTTCTATAGGTGTTCTAAAGAGATGCTACACAAGTAATTAAAGGCTTGAAAAGTGTTATAAATACAGCTGGCGATATGCTAATGTTGACTCAAAACACACAATGTAAAGTGAAGAAAGCTCCAAACTGTGCACTTTTAATATTCCATTAAGAACGCACATACTCAGCCCTCTGTTCAGTATTTTATCAACATCTAAAATATTCCAAAGAGTTACTGCACAAGTAACCTGCAGGCTTGAAAGATCCCATAGACAATCTGCTAGAAAGTACAGTTGGGTACACTTACCTTAAATGTAGATGTTCGAGTGTATTCACTTTTGCAGTCATTACATTTGGGTAATCTGCAGGCAGGTTGCCCTCAGTTGGCCTGAATTCCAAAGTCTTCGGCCCTCCGTCAGTTGCAGTCTTCTCTTCCACGACGTCAGGGGTATAAAACATGCAGCCAACGCCATTTTCTTTAGTTTTTCTTGCCCCCAATTGTCAGGTGACCCCAAAAAGGTAGCAATATTATAAATATTAATATATATTTATTTATATATATATATATATATATATATATATATATATATATATATATATATATATATATATATATATATATTTATACATACATACATACATACATGCATCAATATAAACTTTACCTTCATCTACAAGCAAATACACCACATAGGTTGTAGAAGATATAGAAGGAAACTCCAGAATGAAAGGGGGATGGCGGGAGGGTAACCTGGACTGCAACAGTGAATACACTCGAACATCTACATTTATGGTAAGTGTACACAACTGTACTATGTTCTTCGTGTTTCATTGTTGCAGTCATTACATTTGGGTAGAATCCCAAAGCTATGGTTGGGAGGCTGGAGCTAAACAGCATTAGGTGAGGCTACAAGGCCCTGCCGCACTGCAGTGGCAAAGCCTACCCTGGACTTTAAGAGGCAAATGGTAACGCTTTGTAAAGGTGTGAACAGAACTCCAAGTAGCAGCCTCTAGAATGTCCTTGGTTGGTAATCCTCTGAGAAAGGCTGCTGAAGTAGCTGCAGCCCTGGTGGAGTGAGACCTAATGCCCTTGGGCACAGGTTTGCCATGGTGTAAGTAGCAGAAACGAATGCAATGGCTTATCCACTTTGACATTTTCTGCTTTGAAATAGCCTTTCCTTCTGATCCTGCAGCATATGACACTAGTAATTGCTCAGTTTTTCTTAGAGCTTTAGTCCTGCTCAAGTAGAATCTTAGCCGTCTGTGTACGTCCAAGGAATGCAGAATTCTCTCCCCTTTGTTCTGCGGATTTGGATAAAAAGTTGGCAGATGAATTGTTTGGTTAAGAGCGACACTGGAAACGACCTTAGGCATAAAAGTAGGAATTGTCCTCAGAGACACCCTGTCTGGGTAAAATATGATAAAAGACTCTACAGCCATGAGGGCCTGTAGCTCTGAAACTCTTCTTGCTGAAGTAATTGCTAGTAGCAGAGCTGTCTTCCATAATAAGAACTTTATATCAGCAGTAGCAGCTGGTTCAAATGGAGGCAGGGTGAGCTTTTCCAACACATAATTGAGGTCCCATGCAGGTAATGGTGATCTTCTAGGAGGCCTTACATTTTTTGCTCCTCTAAGATACTGCTTTAGTAAAGGATGAGAAAAGATTGGTGGCTCTGTATTGTAATGAGCCGAAATGGCAGATGCATGGATTTTGATTGATGAGAAAGATAGGCCTTTGTCAAGCATCTCAGTTAAGTATTGTAATATCTGAGGAATATATAGTTCTGCTGTATCAGTTCCTTGTGCTTGATTCCAAGCACAGAATCTCTTCCATTTGTCAGCATAAGATTTTCTAGTAGTATGCCTTCTGGCTTCCAAAATGACATCCATCACAGCTTTACTGAGGTGTCGTTTGTATGACTACAGGATTAGCCATGCTGCCTGGTTCAGAGTCTGTAGTTGATTGTGCAGGATCTGATTGTTTTGCTGGGACAGTAGTTGTGGTTTTTGAGACAAGGTCCCAGCTGGGTATTGAGACAAGTTCCTTAGGATTGTGTACCAGTATTGGCGGGGCCAGTCCGGGGCAATTAATATCTTTGGCTTCTCTTGTCTGACTTTTAGGAGGACATTGGGTTGAAGAGGCAGAGGAGGAAAGGCGTAAACTGATAGGTCTTAAGGATAGGGCGTCCACTTTCTATGCTTGTCTGTGATGAGTCCTTGTGCAGAATCGTTTCAGTTGATAAATTTTGAGGAGAGGCAAATAGATCTATGTCTGTTTTTCCCCATTTCTCTGCTATCATGCTAAAGACTTGCGGATTTAGTTTCCACTCGTGAGGATAAGGTTTCTGCTTAAATTGTCTGCCAGAGTGTTTTGTTTTCCTGGCAGGAATTGAGCTTGAAGATTTATTTGGTAGGTCAAAGCTGTGTCCCACAGTGCCATGGCTAATCTGCAAAGGGGGTACGAGTGTGTGCCCCCTTGCTTGTTTATATACCACATGACTGTGATGTGGTCTGTTTTTATCAGAAGTTTTCCTGGATGAAGCAAGTCCTTGAAGGCTGTTAGGGCATTTTGAACAGCTAACATCTCTTTCTTGTTGATATGTAGATGCATTTGATTTGGTGCCCATATACCCTGAATGCATCTTCCTGCCATGTGGGCCCCCCAGGCATAATCTGATGAGTCTGTTAAGGTTTGGCTGGCAGGGGGTAGAGTGAAGGGCCATCCCATGTTTTGGTGGCAGGCCTTTGCCCACCATAGAAACTCCTGTTGCAGGCAGGGGAATGAGAGGAATCATTGTTTCCAGACTGTGTGAATGTTGACTCCATAAACTTTTTAGGTACCACTGAAGTTTCCTCATATGCAGTCTTGAATATGGAATTCGTAGGATGCAGGATGCCATGAAGCCCAGAGCCTGCAGAATTTGTCTTGCAGAAGACTGGGTTTTTGTTACCATAAGTTTGTAGTAAGTAAGTAGTCAGTTGCCTTTGTTTGTCTGGCGTGAGGTAAGCCATCTGGGCAGTTGTATTCAAGCTTGTACCCAGGAATGTTATCTTTTGAGAGGGTACCAGTTGTGATTTCTTTTGTGTACCTTAGGCATGTTAGAAGCCTTTTCACAAACGCCAGGTGTCGCAGAAGAGTGTCCTTGTTCTCTGCTTGAATGAGACAGTCGTCCAAGTAAGGATATATTTGAATACTTTGTCTGCAAAATGCAATTACTGTGCCAGGCTCTTTGTAAAGACCCTGGGCGCAGTAGATAAGCCAAAGGGCAGTGCAGAGAATTGGTAATGCATTAAGCCAGCCTCGAATCTGAGGTATCTTCTGCACAACTGGCTTATTGGGACATGCAGGTATGCCTCTTTTAGGTCTAAAGTCACCAGCCAAGCATTCTTGCCCAGCATGGGCAGAAGCTGTTGCAAAGTGAGCATTTTGAATTTTGGAATGTCCAGGTATGTGTTCAAAATCGATAAATCCAGTATTGGCCGCCATATCCATGAGGGACGTAACCTGTTTCTGTGCCTCTGCCCATTGGTTTATTGGCAGATCTGGCCAACCATTTGTCACTGGCAGAGTGTGAAAATGGAATCTGTATCTTTGTGATACGATGTTTAGTACCCACCTGTCCTGGGTTATTAATTGCCAATTTTGAGCAAAAAGTGCTAATTTTCCCCCTATGGGTGCTGCTAAAAGATAACTGCTTGGTGTAGGCAGAGGGAAGTCACTGGGATTGCTTTCTGTAGGTTTGCGCTTTATCTCCTCCAGATTTGGAGATGGATGCACCCCATTGCTTTGACCTGTACGAGTCTTGAGCCTGGTATCTGGAACCCTTAGGGTGTCTGGATTTGCCCCTTTGAGCTCTGTCTGACACTTGAAAGGACCAATTTTTTGTAGGCCAGTGTCTACTGAATCTAGGTGGCTGCACTTGTAAGAAATCTTTAACAGTTTGCATAGACTTAGCTTTGTCTTCCATTTTCTTTAAAACCTCTTCTGCCTTAATACCAAACAGAGAATCATGATGTAAAGGTGCATCTAGCAATTTAGCTTTCACATAATCAGGCAAATTTTGTTCCTTTAACCAGGCATGCTTCCTAATCACAGATCCAGTAACTGCGGCCCTGCAGGAGGCCTCTAAAGAATAAAAACCACATTGCAAAGTCTGCTTTCCAACTTGTTCAGCTGCATGCAATAATTCCTGCCATTCCTTATTTTCTGCACATTCTGAAATCAACATAATTTTCTGTTTCAGCAATCCCATAGCATGTTGTTGGTACTTAAGCATATGAAATTGACAGTTTAAGGCCCTGACTGCCAAGGTTGCAGATGTATAAACCTTTTTTCCCCATCTGTCCAGTGCCCTTGAATCTCTGTTGGAGGGGGGTAGGGTTTTTTGCTGTTGAGGCCTCAACTCCCTTTAGACCCTGTGAAATAGTTTCAGGATCAGCAGCAGGGTTTTTAAATAAAAATTTATGAGGCAGGGACCCTGTAATATCTGTCAGGCTTACTGGGAGCCGGAGGTAAGGAGTCAGGGGTCAGGCTGGACTCCGAAAACACATCATCCACAATGTCTAAAATAGGGGGAATGGCTAAAGGCTTGTGTTGAGGGAGAAGAAAATCCCTGAGCCTCTTTCTGGATTCTGAGAAGTCTTGACTCACCCAGTGAAAATGCTCCCTCAAAGTATGCAAGGTTTCTCCAAATGAATAATCCTCAGGAGGAGATGCAGATGGAATAGACTCCTCAGCATCAGAATCCTCATAGGGACGTAAAGAATTCCTGATCAGAAGAAATAGAAACCTGATCTGAAGATTCATAGTCAGTGTCTTGCCTAGGCCTCTTACCTGGAGGGGAATGGGTTCCCCTGATCAAGGTAATAAGGTCTTCAGCCATTTTGGTAATCTGTTTTTTAGGCATAGAGGCCTGTGCATGTGGCTCAGGCGTCAATTTTTTAGTTTTAGAAGATGTCTTTGCCTTTGATTTTGCAGCTTTCATCAGTCTGATATATAAATGTTGAGGTCTGAATACACCCTCAGAAGTTGGTGCCTGCTCAGCAGCTCCAGACCCATCCGAGGGAGATGCATCCGTCGGTCCAATACCTTGAGTATCTTGCAGCATGCCGGACTCCACATGGGTGTCAGTCGACGCCTGCGACTCGAAGGTAGCGGGTATCAGGGGCTGTGAAAGCGCTTCACTGAGTACCGGCAAACTGGCAACTGGCTTAGGAGAAGCTTTGTCGGTTTTGGATCTCGACTGCCTTTCTCCGTCCTTTTCTTTGCGTTTTTTTATGTACTCCGGTAGTCGGATTCCTATCAGATGACACTTCTGGGTAGTTAAATCTGTTTCCAAAATACTTAGATGCAAAAATATACAGACGCTTAATAGTGCGTTGGTTAAATCTAGCACAAAACTGACAGCCAGGCACGTTGTGATCAGGGCTTAGGCAAGGAATACAGTATAAATGGAAATCCTTATGAGGTATTTGCTTCCCACAAGTAATACAATTAACTTTTTCTGACATCGGTAAAGAGCAAGAAAAAAGTTTCCCCAACGGGGTACTTGGCTTTAGTGAAGACTTCAGTTCTGAAACTCAAACTTGAATATTTCGGTAGTCTGCCGACCGGCACTTGCGAAACGCTTCTGCTTCGGGCACCGCGCGGCAAGAAAGACTGAAAAAATGTCGTCGGCTGCATGTTTTATACCCCTGACGACCTGACGTCATGGAAGAGAAGACAGCAACAGATGGATGACCCAAGACTTTGGAATTCAGGCCGACTGAGGGCAATCTGCCAACAGATTACCCAAATGTAATGACTGCAACAGTAAAACATGAAGAACATCAGTGTCAGACACAGTACCACCATGACTAGAGAATGATATAACTGCTAAACTGATTAATACAGTATAAATTCATGTCAATTAAGAGAAAATATAAAATAACAAGTAAACTGAAAAAAAGATATGCAGTAACCAGGAATGCTGACTCAAGCAGAGCAAGTAGTACTTTACGCAAGTCATATTACAACAATCCAAGGTGGAAAATGCAGCAAACCCAGTATCAGTTCAGCAATGAAAACAAGCAGGCACAGACTGGTCTTAAAGAAGCTACACATCTTGCACAAAGTTCCCTGAAATAAACACACTGACGGAACACAAGTACAACTGTTACTGGTGCATTAAATTCCACATTCTCAATACAGGTGACAGTTACTGCTGTCATACAAGACAGTCTGCAAAGAAAAAGTCAAATTGAAAAGATTTATGCAAAAACCGGAAGCAAAAGAAAATGCTCAGCTCACACTATCTACAATTACATGGACAAGTTGAAAGAACCGTCTTAACAGTGAAAAATCTCACAAGAACAAGAAGTAGCAATAGTTATAAGAACTGTAATTTCACACTCTTGGAATATAAAAATGTTTCACCCAAGGATTCAGTATTGAAGTAGCCCACTTGCTTCCCACTGGGGGAGAGAGGAGGATGCTGAGCACTCTGGGACCACATAGGAAGTTCACATTTCTCCAGTGGAGACATGGAAAGAAACTACCTCCTGTGCTAAAGTTTAGTGAGTACAGTTGCTTGTTGGTGCATATCCCTTGCAGGAGTTAGCCCAGCTCAGTCAACCCCACTGCACACCTCACATTACTCAGCATACTCAATCATGTGTAGGGACATAGGCACATGAAAAATATGCATGAATCACCCCTTATAGCTAACTCAGTGAAGGCCCTTTCAGTTGGCTCTCACTTTGGTGAAAGGATGAATGGGCTGATTGACCAGGAGGGAGCTAATGATCAGAAGGCAATGGAAGCAAATTGTAAACAAAAAGAATTACACCATATGAAAGTGAAGTTTTCTGCTTTCCAGTCAGAAAGGACAAAGGAAGAATAAACTAGGGTAAGACCTTTTGCCAATTCAGAGTCTGATGAAGTTATATTATATTGACAAAAGTGCTTACTCTATTTTCTGTTTTTGTAATAATAAAGTATGGTTGCTTTAGTCTTACACCAGTGTGGAGCTGTACTATTTTATTTTTAGTTTTATATTTCTGAGCAATGTTCATAGTTTTGTTTGATTTACTTTTAGAACTGTAAAGAAAGAATGATGTACATATCAGAGTGAAGAATGTTTATGTTAATACATTGTTGCAGGAAGTTGTATGTCATGTGGTACACTACTTTCTAGAAAAAAGAGTAAGAACCCTCATGGAGGCTAGAAACACATTTATAGGTTCTGTGCTGTTTAACAAGCATTCTAAACATATGAAATGTTGCATGGAAGGCACAGGGCTGGCAGTGACTTCCCACACTTGGTATGCGATACGAAGCCAGGTGTTGGCAAGAAGCATGTAAACTCAAGACTGCAATACCTACAGAATGGAAAAAAAATCTGATAGGCGGTATTCAAGGAGGATAACTTAAAGGAGAACCACACCCACAGACAAAAAACATGTTTATTTCATCATGGTTTGGTGTTTTACATTTTAACACCACTCTGGGACTATTTACAGGTTTTTAAATATTTTTATATGCAATTTCTGAGTCTGGCCACATGGAGGACTGACATCTAGAAGAAATTCTGATTGTTTAGGTTGCCTCCAGGTATCCCACAATGTAGTACTTGCCTGTACAATATTACATCATGCAGGCCCTCTCTTCCTAAAGCTCCTGTCACTGCACTGATTTTACATGAATGCACTGCTGTCTTTCAGTCAGTTTTAAGTAACATTTCATGCCATTCAATGACTACTTAAAAGACAAACAGTGCAAGTACCACAGAACAGACTTTCAAAGTGCTTTTTAGTGTTGCTTCTTTTTAGAATGGCTAAACTGCAGTCTTTTGTGAAGCCTAAATTGTACTATGACTCATCTCCCATCCCCCATCATGCCTAACTTCCCTAGCTGCCAAAGTGCTAAGGGTACTTTCAGCTGTTATCTGCTGTGATTGACAGCTCACAGGAGACTTGACTCATGTACTGTTTCCTTGTTCTAGCCTTTACTTTCTGTATGGGTAGGGTACTTTCTAAGGACCAGGGAGCTCTGACATCACAGCATGGGTGGGTTTTTAGGACAGTCATGGTAATGTCAGTTTGGGGAGGGAATTGGCCAGAAAACTACCTGTATTCATTGGCCTTGATGACATCAATGAATTGGAGACTGCAGCAAGCTTTTCCAGGGCAGGATAAACGTTTTTTGAAAGTGAAACTACCACAGTACAGTAAGGTACTGTTCTAGTGGAGAGACAGTCAATTTAAAACATTTTAAATGCTGTATTGTTTATTCATAGCAGGGGCAGTAAATAGAGAGGAAAAGGACACAGAATTTAAGCATTTAATAACAGAATCCCATTGTTAAAAAAACAAAAAAGTATGCACTGAACCAAGGTGCACTCAAGTAGAAAAATTTATTACAAATAAAGTAAGCGCTTTTGTACAGGATACCTGTACTTCTTCAGACAAATGACAAGACAGCACTAAATGACATCCTTAAATACAGCCTCCCAAGATGCAACCTTAATACCCTGTATCACATGATTAATTAATTAGTTTCACAGAAAACAACAGAATACACTAAAAACACCATTGAAGGACACAGAAATGAATATATGAATATATAACTATGTCAATATATAAATATATGAATGTATAAATATAGTCCTTACTCTTGGGAAATGAAACTGCAACCCAAGGACAAAGTTGGATGTTCTAAATTCTTACATTAAGCATGGTAATAGAAGTAAGTCTGTGTTACATTACAGTACTGCATACCTCCAATAGCAAGCAACTAGGTTAGAGAAAATAGCTTACATGCAACTGCAGTGATGACAATCCATAAGAAAATACACTGGGTTACTATCAAGCTAAGATCAAATGCAAATAAGGTAATCTGTGACCTGTTAAACATAAAACCATCCTAGTAACCTGTGCATAAAGACATACCTCACTTAACTCTATAAAACTGTCATGCTTGCCTGCCTCATTATGACTGTCTCTGTTCATGCAGGACTGACAGATTTAAGATTCTCCCTCTTGCATTTGTAACAGGATAAGACAGTAATATTACTAAAAATCCTAGCAAGCATGGAAAACACACATTTGCTTAATGAAATGTCACCATTCTATCAGTGGCTAAAGGGAATTCAGTACCTGGCAGCCACACCTGAGGTGTGAAACCAGCCAGTGCGCTCTACACATAATGGGTTTTCACCTAACTTCCTGGGGAGTACACACACTAGAGGAAATGTTTTGTTTCATGCTGACGGGCCTTTAGACCTCAAACTGCAATGAAAAAAGTGACAGACAACACAAGATTAAAATAAATATATATGGGTCTACTTTGAAACATCTTATAGGTTCATAGGTTGGTACTAGGCTATCAGCCCTAGGGCCTATACAAGCCTAGCCATAACAATTCCCTGGCTATTTCTTCCCACATTATTTACTTTCCTGGACCCCTGTCTAGCAGGGCGACTGACGTGATCCCTGGGGTGAATTTCCTTTCTCCCATCCAATCGTCAAGGTTCCTCTTGAAGACGTCCAAAGAGGCACTCTGCTTGACATGTATGGGCAATCTATTCCAGAGTCTGGGGAGTCTCTGGGTCAGGAACCTATCCCTCCAGCATGTTTTGTTTATTGTGATGACAAGGTTTAGATCCCTGGGCGTGTAGCTCTGAGGGATTGGGATTTCTTTAAGTGTAGCATGTCCAACAGCTCTGGGTTTGACATGGCCTTGTATGTTAAGCAGAGATCGCCTCTGAGTAGACGATATGCGACAGAGTATAGCTGGAGTTTTTTAAGGCGGTCAGCATAGGGCATCTGCTTTAGGCCTGTGATTCTTTTAGTGAGGTATTTCTGAGGCCTTTCCAGTTGTTGCAGATGTCTTGAGAGGTACATACCAAATGGGGCGTTGTATTCTATAATGGGTCTAATGAGGGATGAGTACAGTGGGACAATGACCTCCTTTTTTCTGGATGAAAAGCCCTTCGTGATGAGGTGTAATTTTATAACATTGAGACCAGAACATCTAAAATCCATAACATCGAATTTCATAACATCTAACACTACAAATCACAAGAAAATAGCATCCCCTCCACATATAACGACACCAAACACACTTTTTACCAGGTTTCTGCAAAGGGGCTTGCCCCCCCTGCACCCCCCACACCCCTCAAATTAAATATACCAATTCCAAGATCGCAATACATTGGGGAAAAAGTTAATTTCCTAACCCCACTGTATCAAGCCCCCCCTACAGAAACATGGTAAAAAGTGTGTTTGGTAGTTTGGTGTCATTATATGTCGTTATATGTGGAGGGGATGCTATTTTCATGTGATTTGTACTGTTGGATGTTATGAAATTCAATGTTATGGGTTTTAGATGTTTTGAGTTTTATATGTTCTGGTCTCACTGTTATGAATTTAGATGTTATAGGCTTTAGATGTTTTGAAGGGAACCTATATATATATATATATATATATTTATATATATCTATATCTATATATATATATATATATATATATATATATATCTATCTATATATATATATATATATATATATATATATATATATATATATATATATATATATATATATATATAAATATATATATATATATATATATATATATATGGGTTTTAGACGTTTTGAGTTTTATATGTTCTGGTCTTACTATTATGAAATTAGATGTTATGGGTTTTTAGATGTTTTGAAGGGAACCTATATATAAATATACATAAATAAATATATATAAATATATATATAAATATATATATAAATATATATATATATATATATATATATATATATATAAATATATATAAAAATATATATAAATATATAAAAAAATATATATATATATATATATATATATATATATATATATAAATAAAAAAAATAAACCATAAAATGGTTGACTCAAAAGCTTTCTTCTTTTTGGGTAATGCTGGCACCTGAAACAGGATTTAAAATTTCAAAATTTAAAATGCATTATCACAACTTCTAATGTACACCACTGTTCACAGCTGTAGATCTGACGGGATAGGTAGTAGTGTCTCAGCCTTTATAACAGAGCACCTAAAAGACTTGAGACAAGAAAACAACTCAAGACCTGATGCTGCTCATGCATAAATGAATATACCAGGTATTAACCACATTACAAAAAAAAATCAATGGTTCAATGTCAAAATCATCAGCATAACAGGGTAATTCCTGACCAAAAGTACAGTTGTGTAAGATCTTACCATAACAGTAGATGCCCTACTTCTCACTGTTGCAAAATTCCTTACTCTTGGGATATCCTTCTGAGGATAGTCAAACACCTGGACAGCATACCAAAGCCTTTACATCTTCCAGGTGCCATATATCAGACATGTCCCACATGCGAGGCATAAGGCATATGTGACATACGAGTGCCTAATCCTTGGAGATGATGTGCCCAAGTAGAACTAAAACAACCACAGAGGAAAGAAACAACACGTACATTCAGGAAGAGGAGGAGGTCAAAAAAAAAAAAAAAAAAAAAAAAGAGACCAGTCAGCCAGAAGGCAAACAGAAAAAGCAGTGGGTAGGAGGGAGGGACAATACTGTTAAGATCTTACACAACTGTACTATGCCCTTCCTCATCACTGTTGCAGTATTCTTTACTCCTGGGAGAGTACAAAATCTACTGTAAAGTATGGGAGGAGGAAGCCACAGAAGAGCCCTCCAAAAACCCACAAAGGATGGTCCTCATAAAACCTGCCCTGGCCCTAGAAATGACATCCAACTTGCAAAGTTTAGTGAAAGTGTAAAAAGAAGACCAGGTAGCATCTTCCAAGATGGATCTTGTATCCCGACCCTAGAAAAAGAAAAAGCACCACAAGAGGTCACTGCCCTGACAAAAATCAGCATTAACAGAACAGGAAATCTGCTTGCCATGAAAATAGCAGCAAGAAGAAATGGACTCAGAAATCCAGGCGGAGAATGTTTGCTTAGATCATGCAAAATCCAATTTCCTGGCATGAAAAGAAACTAAAAGCTGCTCAGATTTCCTTATATATTTTGTCTTGTGCAAGTAACATCTGAACTGACAATGTAAATTCAAGATGTAAAGAACCCTATCACTAGAATTCCGTGAGGAGAGAAAAGGAAGATGAACAGACTGATTCAGGGACAAATCATTAATAACCTTGGGCATAAAAGAAGGATCGGTACAGACACCCTGTCCCTGTGAAAAAAAAAAATCTGGAAGCACCATGAGTGCTTGAAGTTCAGAGATTATCTTGGTAGAAGTAAAGCTACCAATAATACAGTATTCCAAGTACAATTGCGTAGGGAACTCCAGACTCAAAAGGGGACTGGGTCAATTTCTCAAGAACAAAAAGAAAGTCCCAAGGAGGAATAGGCTTTCTTGCAGGATGAATATGAAAGATGCCTTTTAAAAATTGTTAGACTTCAAAACTAGAAACCAAAGGTGGATTCAGAGGCAGACAAGTGGAAACGGTTGACAAATTCACTTTAACAGATGACCATCCTAAGCCAGAACTGAGCAACTCACAAAAACAGAAGGCAGTAGGAACCCCAGAGAAAAAAGGGTCCAGGTCATACTTGAGATACCAAACAGAAATTCTCTTCCATTTATTCTACTCATACGATTTCTTAGTAGTGGGTTTTCTGGCCACCTGCAAAACCCAAAGCACATCCTCAGAAATATGGTGCCTAAAAGGAATCAAAGCAAAATGTCAACTGAAGGGTAGACAAATGAAAATAAGAGACATCCCTTGTCCTGTACAAGAAGCTCCATCCTGTGAAGTAAAGTGTGATGGGTCCCTGGCCAGGTGAAACAGAAGGGGGAACCAGTACTGTCTAGGCCAAAAGGGAGTTGCCAGCAAGGTTTTGGGTGCGTCCCACATGATCGTGTGGTAGTAGAGGAAAGGGGGCTAGGCATACAGAAACATCTAATAAAAATACATGGCATCTACTTTCCAAGCCGCAAGACTTGGCACTCTGGGACAGAACTAGGGGAAGTCTTCTGTTCAGAGGGAAGGTAAAAGAGATGCATCTCAGGAGTACCTCACTGACTTACAATGATCAGAAACCCATTCCTGTATAGCATCTACTCATGAGGATTTGTCCTGGACCTGCTCAAAGTCAGCTACCAGACAGTCCTCTAAAGGAATAGACCATGTGAAGAACCAAGTGATGGCACACTGCAAAATACCAAGCCTGAAGAGCCAGCCTACAAAGTTGTAAGAATTTATGCCTCATTGCTTGCAGATATCACTATATGACTATAGTATTGTCTGTAAAATCCTTTAAAGGACCTGGAACTTGAATGAAGTGAAAAGCCTGGAGAGCTAGAAGAATCTTTATCTTCTTTATGTTTACATTGTCTGCCAATTACTGATGGGACCAAAGACCCTGAACTTTTTGGTTGTTGGAGGAGACACCACAACCATGACTGGAACCATCTGTGTACAGCTTTTGAGTAGGGAAAGGAACCTGAAAAGGCAGACCTGGTATCAGGGAAATCTGGCAATTCCACCAATGAAACCCACGCTTAAAAGAATGCAAGAGAGGAACCAGATATTCCGAAGGGTGGCAGTGCTGGAGCCAAACAGCCTTGCAATACCACTGGAATTTCATCATGTGGAGTGTGGCAAAGGAAATCATGGGAATGGGGATGCCATATACCCCAGAGCTTAGAGAAATTCCCTTGCAAGAAGGACTGCAAGAGGGAGAAGCGACTACAAATAAGCAGTCAAAGAGAGGACCCTGGAAGGCAGCAGGTAAGTCAACATTGGAATTGTCTGAATCCTGCAACCCAGAAAAAACTGATCCTGAGAAGGAATCAATACAGCACTAAACCAAAAAAACACTAAACCAATACAGACTTGAGTATGAACCCACACTGTGCAGAAGCAACATAGTAAAGTGTACATCACAAATCAGGAACTGAAAGGAGGCTTGAATCAAAAGGTTGTCCAAACATGGGAATATCTGAAATCCCTGAAGTCTGCAGAAGGCTACCATATGGACAGATATTTAATAAAGACCCTTGGAGCTGTAGAAAGACCAAACAGCAAAGCAGTGAACTGATGAGAGGAAGAATCAAAGAAATGTAAAAACTTCCTAAAGAGAGGGATAATATGACTACAGAGGTAAATGTCCTTCAGATCCAGAGATACCAGAAAGGCTTGAAGAAGCAACAGAGGTGGAAGTGTCTGTACAGACATCCTGAAAGAAGGGATTTGAGAAAAAGCAGGTCAAGAATGGGCTTCCATGACCCCTCCTTCCTGGGAACCAGAAACAAATATTCTGGAATACAAATCTGCTCCCTGCTGAGACAAGGAAATGGTTCACAGATCCACCAGATCCTGCAGAACCACAGAAAAATGAGGTAGCTGGCAAAGAGGAGGTTGAGGAAGGGACTCCCAAGCCATAAAATAAGCATTTTGAATAATGGAGAGTACCCAGAGATCGGTGGCTATCAGCTGCTAAACAGGAAAAGAAGCAACCTGAGGAACAGAGGAGTCTGGTAGAGGGAAGGGTAAGCTGGATGTCGGAGGTACATTTAAAAGGAAAAGGTTTTTGGCCCCTAGAATTCTGAGGGGGCTTATCTGAGAAAAATTCACTTAAGAATCCTCTTGCTCATAAGCAGGGTGGCTAAGCTGCCTATGAACAAAAGAAGGTTTAGAATAATTATTTCTCTGGAATTTAAGGATGCAGAAACAAAGATTTGCTTCAAGTCCTGCATAACTTACCCTTACCCTGAAGGGTTTGAAACAATTCTGCAGCAATGCCAAAGAGATTATAGTTGTCCAAGGGAGAATCTAAAAGTCTGTCCTTAATGTTTTCAAGTAAAGACTGAAGGCACAATCAAGAGTATCTCCTCATTACAGAACTAAATACCACAACCGTAGAGCAGCCATCAGCAGCATCACAACTGCATTTAATGGAATGGCAAGTCACCTACAAAGCAGAAGAGAAAGGGCAGAAGTCAATGTCAGAATCAGGAATATTAGACAAAATCCCTCCAAGTTAGGAGAGGAAGGCCAGGACATCCCTAATCATGTAGCTCTGATACTTAATGGCCAAAGTGGCAGCAGGAGACACCCCCCCCCCATACATCCCCATAGCATCACTGTCCTCAGAAGGCAAAAGATTGGAAAAATATATTAGCTTGATGGCTTATCTGTAGACATGGAAACAAGAGCAGGATCAGATGAAGGACTTTTATACAAAAACTTGTGGTTCTCACTGACTTTAAAATCTGTCAAGCTTCTTTTAAGTTAGGAGCCTGAGAAGCTGTAGAAAAGGTATCCAAAAGGGCAGCTAAAACAGGAGGAAATGCGGAAGTTTGGGGTAAGTCCATTTGTAAGAGTTCAAAGTATTGTTTTTAAACACCAGAAACCAGAGAACAGTTTCACTTAAATTTGTCCATCAGGCAAAACACTGCGTCTCCAAAAGATAATTCTTCAAAAGGAGAAGCAAGGGATATTGAATCTTCTTAACTAGACCCAAAGGAGAGACGGGAGTGGATCTGGAGAGGAGTATGCCAAAGACTTCACCAGAATCCAACTTTTCATCAGAATAATCAGAATTCCTCCACCTTTTAGAAGGGGTGGAAGACCAGGGGGCAGAAGCAGGGACAGTCCAGACCGGTGAGGTCCCTGAGTAAAGTCTTGTCACTCTCTGCGAGGATCCTTCTGTGGCTGAAGATCCTCTTTGCGAGGATCATTAGCCATATGGTTGCTTTTTGTTTCTTTTTAAAGGAGCATCTGTTTTAACAAATCTAGGAAGTTCAGACCCTTGTCTGGATTCGATGAGGGTACCAGGCACCTCTTCCCCAATAAATATTCTTTCTAGGTCCCTCAGATATAAAGGCACGATTCCCGCTCTACATCAGCACCAGATGTATGCACAGCCTCAGGGAACATGCAGATAGACAGCTCCACAATAACTTCCAGCTGGGTCGTGGCATAGAGAACTGGTGTTGGCACTAGACAGTCCTTGGGTTCTTTATTCAACCAGATGCAGACATCCCATGCAGGCTGTACAGCAGCAGGATCAATATATGTCTTTTTGGCTTTTTTTCTAAAGTGGCAGGTGAACATTTGGGTTAGTAAAGTCAGCCATGGTACACTGATCCAAAAGCTTCAGACGTTGGTTTTCTAAAAGTGGGATGTCAGATGACAGTAGAGCATCTTAGGGACAAACACCTGACAAATCTCACACTCTGTATGGTCGTGTGTAGCACGAAACAAAAAAAAGAAAAGAAAAGGCACTTCATGTCTATCTTTATGGGGAATCTGTCTCCCACATCTACATTTTCCCTTCCTGTACAACATACAAAACTACAAGGAGGAAAAAGGGAAGGAAAGAACTTCAATGGGGCACTTACCTTTACAAGACTGCATAGATGAACCAACTCTGAACAGCATACAGACGGTTCGGACTGGCAGCAAAGAAGTTTCAAGGATCAGATGTTTGTATGTCACACATGTACCTTATGCCTTGAACATAGGGCAAATGTCTGACTTACGGCACTCAGAAGATGTAAAGACACTGATATGCTGTCTGGATGTTTGGTTCTGCTCAGCAGGATATCCCAAGAGTAAAGAATACTGCAAAAGGGATGAGGAAGGATACCTCCAGGGTGTAAAAATCAATAAAAAAACAATCCTTATGAGGGACTTTAATGATTAACCACACACTTAACTGATGGACAGACTCCATGCCACATAAATATGGTCCTGTATTTTGCGAAAAGGGTGGACATGGCTGTGGTGTATACGTATTTTAACAAGAGGGAGGAGCATAGGGTGACATACAAGAGTGGAGGAAGATGCACACAGGTGGATTATATCTTATGTAGGAGGGCCAGTTTGAAGAGATTGGAGACTGTAAAGTGGTGACCGGGGAAAGTGTAGTTAGGCAGCATAGGATGGTGGTTTGTAGGATGACGTTGGTGATCAAGAAGAGGAGGGGGAGTGTAAGGGTAGCACCAAGGATCAAATGGTGGAAACTGAAAAAGGGTAATTGTGAGGTGGAGTTCAGGGAAGAGGTAAGACAGGCACTGGGTGGCAGTGAAGAGTTACCAAACAGCTGGGTAACTACAGCAGAGATAGTAAAGGAGACTGCTAGAAAGGTGCTTGGTATGACATCTGGACAGAGGAAGGATGACAAGGAGACATGGTGGTGGAATGAGGAAGTACAGGAGAGTATATAGAAAGAGAAGTTGGCAAAGAAGTAGTGGGATTGTCAGAGAGATGAAGAAAGTAGACAGGAGTATAAGGAGATGAGATGCGTGGTAAAGCGAGGTGGCAAAGGATAAGGCATATGAAGAGTTGTATGAAAGGTTGGACACTAAGGAGGGAGAAAAGGACCTGTACCGATTGGCTAGACAGAGGGACAGAGCTAGGAAAGATGTGCAGCAGGTAAAGGTGATAAAGGATAATGAGGGAAACATACTCACAAGCGAGAAGTGTGTGTTGAGCAGATGGAAAAAGTACTTTGAGGGGTTGATGAATGAAGAGAATGAGAGGGAGAGAAGGGTGGATGATGTGGGGATAGTGAATCATGAATTGCAATGGATTAGCAAGGAGGAAGTAAGGATAGCTATGAAGAGGATGAAGAATGGAAAGGCTGTTGGTCGAGATGACATACCTGTGGAAGCATGGAGGTTTAGGTGAAATGGCAGTGGAGTTTCTAACCAGATTGTTTAATGAAGTCTTGGAAAGTGAGAGGATGCCTGAGGAATGGAGAAACTGTTTTGGTACCGAATTTTAAGAATAAGGGTGATGTGCAGAGCTGTAGTAACTACAGAGGGATTACATTGATCAGTCACAGCATGAAGTTATGGGAAAGAGCAATGGAAGCTAGGTTAAGAAGGGATGTGATGATTACTGATCAGCAGTATGGTTTCATGCCGGGAAAGAGCTGTTTGCTTGAGAGTGTTGATGGAGAAGTACAGAGAAGGTCAGAAGGAGTGTCATTGTGTTTTTGTAGACTTAGAGAAAGCATATGACAGGGTGCCTAGAGAGGAGTTGTGGTATTGTATGAGGAAGTCGGGAGTGTCAGAGAAGTATGTAAGAGTGGTACAGGATATGTACGAGGGTAGTGTGACAGCAGTGAGGTCTGTGGTGTGAGTGACGGATGCGTTTAAGGTGGAGGTGGGATTACATCACAGATCAGATCTGAGCCCTTTCTTATTTGCAATGGTGATGGACAGGTTGACAGACGAGATCAGACAGAAGTCCCTGTGGACTATGATGTTTGCAGATGACACTGTGATCTGTAGTGAGAGGAGGGGAACAGGTGGAGGAGACCCTGGAGAGATGGAGATATGCTCTAGAGAGAAGAGGAATAAAGGCTAGCAGGACTAAGAAAGAATATATGTGCGTGAATGAGAGGGAGGATAGAGGAATGGTGAGTATGCAAGGAGTAGAGGTGGTGAAGGTGGAGGAGTTTAAATACTTGGGATCAGTAATTCAGAGTAATGGTGAGTGTGGAAGAGAGGTGAAGAAGAGAGTACAGGCAGGATGGAGTGGGTGGAGAAGAGTGTCAGGAG
>NC_056738.1:525344208-525384208 GCF_019279795.1 Protopterus annectens | reverse complement strand
GATCCATCTGTATTCACAATAGCCAAGATGGAACATTTCTTCTACAAGCAGAAGGACTTACCCTTCCGCCTGCAAACTGAAATTCCTGCAAACTGAAATTCTAGATCCATGTTCAAAATAGGACTTAACCCAGAAGGCAGTACTCGTTATTAATGACTGCAGCGATTAAGAATGAAAAATAAATAAATAAATAAATCGGCATGCAATCATTTATGCCGGTGTAAGTAAAGGCCAAGCAATCAGACGCCATACGTACTGAATCACTTAAGTCTACATACCTTATTATCTTTACTCACTCAGTGACTGAAAAGATCTTCTATGAAAAGTTACAGTAGAACTCAATGCCTGTTTTGTGGTAGTCTGTTTCCTTGACACACTGTGCATTAAGCAGCTCGTCAAAAAAACATGCACCCAGTGCCAACCAGCAAAACATGCCAATTCATACATAATATACAAAGTAAGACACACAGAAATTCAAGACAGCTCTCTAGATGCATACCACAGGGAGAGACAGACAGAGAGGATGACCCCTTGCAAATGATGCCAGTAAAGTCACAATAAAACTCATGTGGTTATGAAGTGATCCGATTCACCACAGGGTGCTGACAGATCAAGCAAGATCAAAACTGAATACAAGGTTTGATCTCTTGCCATCATGTCATTAACCACTTAATCCAGAGTAGTTTTAGTACTGTGTCTATAGGTTTAATGCTAGAGTGACAAGGATCCAACAAATAAATGCATCTGTGCATAAAGCACTTTCCTAGTAAGGTTAAGAGACTGGCTAGAATTCTGCAGTTTAAAGTCAAGACTTTTAAGGATTGGTAGAGGATGCTTTGAGCACTCCAAATATGGAAACACACTCTTCCTGATACCATCACTACAGATTTCAACTCAGCAATAGGCACAGATGGAACAGTCTTCAGGATCTCATCACAATCGATATGATTAAACCCTGCCCAGAAAAAAAATCCAAAAATAAACCACTGGAATGATCAGTAGGGGAATAAACAAAGGACTGCCTTAGCTTAGCAAACTTGCATGTGAACAGCTGTGCAACTAACAATACTGAAAGGAAAAAAAAAAACAGAGCAGCAAGACAGGGTCCTTCTAGTAAGCATTTAAAGATGGTGAACGTAGCATAGGAGTTACTTTATTGAACCTCTCACGTGCATCATTCTAAAGTGGATTATATGCACCAGCTCCTTCTGTTAACTCTGCTCTTATTCCTGGGTCAGGTCTAACAAACTTGGCTTACTGCCTTGACAAACGTTCATTCATCATGACTATAGTGGCCATCAGGGGCAAAAACAAAATGGTCATATAAGACAAAGCCAAATAGTGAATAATTTGTTCCAAATTCCTTTTTAAGACACAACATATATCACGTTTTTTAAGATTGAAGCTGGGATTCAAAGACAGTTACCACACTAAGGCAGAAGCCATGAGCATGCTGTGGGCAATTCAAAGACAAAACAACCCGGGATCACATCATGACACTATTATTAAAGAATTCTTTGTCTAAAGAGTTCTGCAATGTAATCCCAGGTTGTTTTGTAGTATTAAAATGCATACAAGTATTCAATTCAAAGAAAGACAATACATCCACATAACGGCTAAAACAATGTGGTACAGAGCCCATGCTAATGAGTGTATAATGACAAATGGAGGAATGTGTGGTATACACAAAGAGCCATGACAAGAATAAGAGTAGCACCACAAGTTCATGTGTTGGGCAGACAATGCTGCTTGTCACAGCCATTCACACCACTGGTGGAGATGCAGACAGAGCTCAATGTACCAACCCTCAGAGACCAACAGACTGTGGACTATTTTGAGTGAACAGGTATACTGTAAGGGACCAAGCTGAGCTGAGCTGAGCTGTGCTGCCCACAAGAGGAATCAAGGGACATGAGTGAATGTCCATTCCTCTGAAAACAAAAAACTATGTGCAGCATTAACTATCTTTGTTAATAGAGATCTTAGTGACTTACAGGGGAACACACTGGAGATATCGCAGACATCAGCCTTCTGAATCTTTAATCAGGTCCTCAATATCATGCTAGAAAATGTGGAGTACATTTGGTTGACATAACAGCACTGAAAACCATGTGGGCCTTCTGTAAAGTAACTCATCTCCCCAGTGACCGAGGAGCCATAAATTACACCCATATTACTATGACGGCCCCACTGTTCCAGAAGGCCTATTATACATTAACAGGAAGGGATTCTACTCCATCTGGTAAGTAGCCTTCAAACCCCACTGTACTAATAATATGACCATGTACTACTCAGTTTACACAATTCACATTTGGCATAACCTATACCAGTGCTTCCTGTGAGGGGACATTCCATAGGGCCACCTGGCTGAGATATACACAGAGGACGAAAAGACATGGCTAAACAGTTACCATTTACGCTGGGGGCAGAACACATGAAATATGCTTTTTGTGTTGTGCTGCAGGCAATGTTGGATAGGTCCTAGAGCTCTAGTTAATCACCCCTATATTCAACCATTAGACTGTGGAGGACATAGCCCATGCAGAATTCAAAAACACAGTAGATCAAGTATTCACATTTACAATGTCCAGATAGCTCAGAATGTGCATTTCAATACAGTCTAGACTTATGAAGCAAGGTCTTTGTTATGCTCTACTGGTACTGTGTAAAGAAACGCTGCAGCAGGTGAATATTACGGTAGGACCTGCCATACCAGTCACAGCAGCAACAGAAGGGCAGGGTGGAACATCGTGGAAGAACATGCAGCAGCTAAAGCACATGCAAGGCAAAAGTGGACTCAAAACACTGCATCTCTGACAAAAGGTTGTACCTGGTACTCAGCTAGGAGCAGTGACAGACAATATAGAGTAAAATGACATATGTGGTATCACGCCCCATGTTATGAAGAACAGTACATGTACTGGCCACAATATGTATCAAGGATCACCATACCCACACAGTTAAGGGGATGGGCAGAGGACAGTTATCACTTGCATAGTGACAGGTGACTGCAACATTACAATGTGGGGTAGGATCACTGGTGGTGACATGGTTAGCCACATATTCTATCAGGCTGTGAGGTGTAAGAAATCAGTCCTCCAGTGTTGGAGTTATAATGCCATGATGTAATCACTGCCAGCATCCCCTGTGTTGGCTTGTAGTGTCAGGAGAGGAACAACAAGATCATAGACATGTACTCTGAGGAGGTGACCCATGTGTAAGAACAGTGGCACTGCCCTCAATCTGCATGACACCCATGACTAAGGGTGTCAGTTCATGTGCAGAGGTGATAGTGATGCTGTCTCACCAATGGTCTGTGTAGTCTGACAGTCTGATTTTATCCACCTTGTGACCAACCACCTCATATCTGTACTCCCTATAGTCATGGACAGCCCAGCCTGTGGTGGTGGGCCAAACTGTAGTTGCAATGTGTCACATGGTTGCACTTGGGAGGCAACATCTGAGACCAGTGACCTCTGCAGCACTGTTTGCTCCCTTTTCCTATATGCTAGGTCACTCTGCAGCTAATACATGCCTTACTCTAAGCCATAAACCACACTCCTAATCTTCACATTGCTATGTTTATATGTACCAGCTATCTGTGCCTGGCTCACTGACCTGAACATCTGCTGATTGATTCTAAGTGTTGTAGCCACATCTGAGACGCACCTGGAGTTATGACATTGCAACACTGGCCTGCATATCTCCCCTGCTGCATTTGTCCACTTCAGAGATGGCATACATGTCAGATGCTGTGTAGCCTGGGGACAGGTGGATTCCATGCTGGACTTACAATGTCCGCCATGCTCTGGTGAAATTGTGTTCAGCCATTGCCATCAGCACTACAGGTGCCTCTAACAATGGATGTGGGCAGTTGCCCCTGTCCCCCACCCCATGTTGAAGACTGTGCTAATATGTCATTAGTCTATACCACTTGCATGTTGCTATCATTATCAACCACAGATATCCTGCTGATTTCAGCCTTATGTTGTCCAGTTGAACTAGACCCTAACCAGTAGGATGTAAGATGTTGCATTTACATACCGGAGGTGCCTAGAAGGACAAACATGTACACGGGGGGCCTTGGTCACTTCCCCGTGTTTATCATTCAATAGCTTGTGCTTTAGTCTACTGCAATGGCCATTCCTAATGTGTTGCTTCCTTTACTGACAAACATGTGGTTGACATTATACTCTATCCCTCATCTAACAAGCCCCAAGTACAAAGGGGCCAATTACCCTAGCTGGCAAGCAATACCAACACTTCCTGGACTACTGTGACACTCTTCTGGACTGGGGACTCAAACCCCCCCCCCCTTTAGTGGGGCTGTCTGTTGCAATGTTCTGTACCTTTTTCCACTGCATGGAGAATCATACTCTCCTTCGCACCTGTTTTACAAAACCTGATATGACCTCCTACAGCATTCACATCCTCCACGTGTCTATGCTAAACCCGGTCCTGACAACTGTCTGCAGCAACTTTGCCCAAAAGGCACAAGCCATGTGTGTGGAGGGTCTGCAGTAGCAGTCCACTCTCCTGGCTAAGGAACTTTTCTAGAAGATGACTCCCTTTCTGGCTATGCCAGAACCTGTAAATCTAAGAGTAAAACTTAACATTTTAGCCAGAGGGTGCTTATGTTATGCATGTGAATATGACCACAGACTCCCCCAACTCCTTAAATCCAACTGGTTAACAGCTGCAGGTACTGCTATGCATAGCCTCATCCTCCCTTTGGTACTGCATCTGTGCCTCTACATATAGCCATAAAACCCACAACCCTTGTGCCATGTAATACCAAGCAGAATCCTACATTCACAGCTTGATCTCACACACACAGATAGCCCATAGTGGGTCATGCCAATGTGATAGGGGTCAAGTCACTCCAGTACCAAGACACATGCCTAACTCCGCAGGATATCCACCACAGGGTTTGTAATTTATCAGGCAGGACTAACTACTTCCAGAACTTTGTAAATCTTCACAAGTACAGGGCTTTTACTCAAAGTCCTTTATATCTCAACTGTACAACTGTAAGCCATGTTGCTTAATATGATGATTGTGCTTAAAGCTGCACTAATAAGTGGTTAGCATGGTGGTTATGATAATGAAAGCACATAGCATCACTGACTGAATACCTGCCTCTGAGTAATGTGCTACCCTTTCAATGACAGCAATGCACATAATGGTCAGCAAGAAACATGTAACCCAATACTTCTGCAGAGGACATGTTTACATGCACAGTACTGTATGGCAGTGCTACACTGCATAAGTGGTTCACAAAAGACCATTCATGTACATGGGTCTATCACATAGTTCCCGGAGTGGACTTACTGAGTGGCCAAGGCTGCTTCAGCAAGTCATAACAGCTGGAATCCTGCATGGTGCATTAGACAAAACAGGATTTTCCTGTTCTTCATGAACAGGAACATTAAGGTGCACTGTTAGGCCACCTTAATGGCCCTCTGAACAAGGTGGACATCTTGGTATGAAGTGGGCTAGGTGCTGAGTTATGTCACTGGCATAATCCATGCTGGGAAACAGAGTTACTCTTTATGATGACCAGATGCTACTCCATCCCAACATGCTCTAACAAGGAGAAGCGGAGGTTCAAGAGAATGAGCCATAGATGTACAGCAAGCATGTATATTTTGCATTCTATAATTGCCTTGGAGTACATATAGTTTTGTTCACGTCTGCTTAGCAGTATATGCTTTGTTTTGCAGCTGCAGCGTACTGCAGGCTGAAAATAGCTGGGCACCACAGAGTATGGAGAGGCTCTCCAGGAGGTGAGGTGTGCAAGTGTTCTATGGCAGTTCACTGCATAACTGGAACTGTGTCTGTACTGTTTGCGATACTTTCATCTTATTGTGTCATCGTCCTGCAGCTCCAGCAGTTGAACAGATGACAGAAAAGCACATCTCACCTTGATCTCCACCAGCCGCTGCCTCTGGTGCTAGCTTTATGTCCATTCACATTGACCCTGTGTACTGTTGTAATACAGTCCTTGTCATAAGGCAGCACAGCACTGCTTGTCCCATTACTGCTGTGGCTGTTATGTTATGCAGGACTTGGGTAGGGAGTAGTGCCAGCATGGCAAACACCTTCAGTACCTGGTGCTCTTCACAGTGATGTTTCTGAATACTATTGATGCATAGTTTAGCAGCATTTACCTAACAATTGCAACCTGACTTGATTCAAACAATAGCATGCCAAGTAATAAAAACTCTGCTTGAAATTTCCACAAAAAAGAATCTACACCTTGTTTTTGTTAAAGGGTGCATCACATATGTACATATAAATATACCTAGGCATACAGACTTGTCTTCTAAACATCTAGAATTGTTTGACTTAGTCAAACAAAAAAAACTCAACAGTATAACTGCAGTCATGTACAAACACACTCCTTGCCATTTCTCTACAATCTTTGAATCACTGCACCAGATGGCCATCACTCCATCTCTTCATCTGTTCAATTTTTGCAGCAGATGCAGATAACATTTCTGTCAAGCTACAAGCTGGTAAAATATAAGCATCTTAAAACATAAATGTCATAATAATCTTCTCAGAATTCTCATCTTTCAGCATCCATTCTTCTGGATACGCAATCCCTTCTATAATCTGACTTTCCAAGTTCATCTTTTCCTGTTTTACTGAGTAAAGGGCAAAGTTGTGCAGAAACCTAGTACTGAACTATCTGCATACACTACTTGTATATATTAGCATATATTTTAGAGGTCACACCAGCTGTATGAAATTATTATAATAGCTAGCAAGCATTAACAACAAACCATTTTTCTGTCATTTCATTTAAGCACAATACTCAGTTTGGAAAAAAAATGCGCCTGCTGTAAACGTTTTGCCACCCAGCATCAAAACCTTTATCATACAACGGGGAAAAAAAAAAAAAAAAAGACAGGCAGAGACTAACCATGTGACACAATGCTGCTTCTAACACTTCATTGTCATTTGTAGTTACAGAATGATAGAACGGTGGAGACTAAGTAGATGAACTACTATATTTCAGCTGATCGGGTTATTGAGTAGCAAGCCATTAATGGGGGGAAAACAAAAGATCAGCTAATCCTTGCAGCCTACAAAGCATATTACTTTCAACAAGTAGTGGAAACCATTACAAACTATAAATAAAGCATAATGTAAGACATTTACATCAGACCTTCAGCAAGAAACTTCTGTAAGCAGTATAACAAATAGGCTTGCACCCTAGGAGACCTCCGAGGAGTAGCATCTAAGTGACTTGCTCAGACTTGCACAGCAGGCAAACAGAGGCCGAAGGAAGAAACCCTAAAGGAAGTAGCTTGTTAACAACTCATTGTCTTAATCCTCTGTGCTGACCAACAGACAAAATTCTAGTGTCAGAAGTGGGACTTTGTCTATTTTCCAGATGGAAACTTTGGTCTATCAGCAAAAGAATTCTGAACAAAGTCAAAATAATGAAGGGATAAAGGCCCAGAAATAGGGACAAATTTAAAACATTGCTCTTACAAACTTAGCACGTTGACAGAACATGTTTTGCAGCAGCATGTACACTCTGAAGAATATGAAGTCTAAAACTCAAATGTCTGCCATTATTTAGTGACTTCAATCCTCAAGGATATACTAGAACACTACAAATGTTATAAGAAGCAGTCCAACAATAGGTAAAAATATGGACATCCTGTAAAAATATGGACAGTTGAGAGTTACAATAATAGAACACTCAAGTGAGTGACGGATTTTAGCTTTATTAGCTTAGAGTTCGGCACCTCAGACCACTCAACCATCCTGAGTCAAGTCAGTTTTGTCCAGCCTACAAACGTCCAACCATGACACAGTCTTTCTTGCACTTACATTCTCCAAACATTAGTTCGTATATGCTCTATACAAAAACAGTGCAATTCCATGCCATCTTAAGTTCACATTGCAATAAAACTGACAACTGTAAAACTACAGAAGACAATCTGGTGAAGATTTGGGACAGACAGGAAGAAGGTAAGAGGAAGTGAGGACATCCAGCAAAGAGGTGGATGGATTGTGTGAAAGAAGATCTGCGACAGTCAGGTATGAGAGGCAGGAGTGTGGCACTGAATCGTGAGAGATGGCAACAGTTAACACGCTACCCTGTCCCCATGTAGAAAAACTGGGAAAAAGGAGGCTGATTATGAAAACTTATAAGTACACAGCCACACAGAATCCGTATGCCACAAAGAAAAAAAATGTTCAAACTAATTAGTCTCCAAATAGGAAAGGTATGTGGAGTGTTCAATAAATTTTTCCTTTGAAGAGCTACTTTTAAAGGGTGAGTGCTTATAGCAAATGTACAACCTTACCTAAGGGAGAACAATTGCATTGTTTTAACAGTCTTTATTACTTTGATGATAAAGGGTGATGACTGGTTACAATTCTCTGACAATACCAGCAAAACCACGATTTTAAAGTATGTCAGGCTTCTAGACAGGTTATTTGGTTTGCAGTGTTTGGTAAAAGTGGAAACACAGAGGCTGAAGTTTCACACACATCATGCACGTACATAATTTAAGATAAACAGCAAAAGTGGTAGTAGCGTCTCTATAATGTGCTATTACAGTGAAAATTAATATAGGTCAAGGAGTGTGATAACTGCTCTGACACTGGCAAAAAGGTAAGCTTGTTATGCATTTCTCTTTCATCAGTTAAGTGCATGACATTTACAGCATGGAATGCCGTGATTACACTGTAAAAACAGACAGACAACCTTGTTAAGCAGCTTTCTCACGTCAGGAAAGTGCTTAACAAGTTTTTGTTAAGCAGCTGTAAGCTCTCTAAAGATCAGGTCTTGTGCTAGGGATTAACTGCAGACAGTGCTGTCCAACAAAGAACAGATGCAGAAGGTAAAATGATTTTGAAAGCTGTTGATACTTTACTTGGATACACTTGAAAACAAAATGTGTAGCAGAACAAACTGTGCAACAGCTTTTAAAGCTCTCCATTCCTCAGAGGGACACTTGACTGCCATGTATTTGGAAGCGCTAAGAGTTTTAAGGTATACATGTATTTGAGCGAACAGCCGATGTCCGTACCCGAACATGTCGAAAGCAGAATCCGGAGATCACAAAATGTCAAATATGCAGATGCCGAACCCAGAATTACCGAACGCCGGCCAGGCTACTATTCCCCCCTCTCGACCCATGGTAGCGCTTGTAGCGGTTGTGCGATCGTGAATTTCCGTTGCCTGCGGCATTACGAGCATTCACACCTACAAGTTTCAACATTACGGTTCAAAATTACAATGGATCGACATTCGGTCGTGTGACCAAATGCATATATTCAGAGTTTTAATGACTTTCAAAGGCTTTGAAAGCCAGTAAAGCACTTTGTGCGCTTACACTTTTTTACTGGTAGTACATGGAGCAGATAAAACTGGATGCCAAGATTCACGTTCAGCTCTGCCTCAAGGTGAATTTCTTGACATCCATGTTTCAAACACAAGCTGGTTATGATCAAAGATCCAATCATAATCCTCTACATTGCACACCCTTGAAGTTTATGCGCTCTTGTTTTTCAATACAGCATATATGCCAGCCATCATATAACAGTGACAGTGGCTTTACCAGCTTTAAAAGCTGTAATACACTTTCTATGACATGCAGAAAAATAAAAGTAACAGAGGGAAATGTCCAACAGCTTTTAAAGATAAGCATAATCATAAGTACATTCTGCTTCTAGCCAATGTCTGTATAGCAGTGCCAAGTGTTTTACTGCTTTAAACACTTCACTCATACTTTTTTTTTTTTTTTTTACTGGTAGTACATCTGTTGCTAAACATCCAGGTACTGCAAAGAACTTTGACCCGGTCTCTCTGATCATAACTCGATAGTTCTCTGCTTGCAAATGAATGTCAAGAAATTCACCTTGAAATCTTTCAAAATACACGACACAAAAGTAGTATGCAGCAATTTCCTGTTTCATAAACTGAGTTGGCTCTAATGATCTCCTTTAAAACTCTTGTGTTCTCTTCTTGCTTACATCACAGCCTACTAGGTGACGAGTAACATGATCAATGGCACTGAACATAGTCAATATCCTAAATCTGGCAAAAAAAGAAGTTATGTACTCACCATAATGTTCCATGTTTGTAGTCTATCTCACCCTTCATTCTTACATATGAGGTTTGGAGCCGATCCTCGGCTCTGACTCGGCCATTTTGCAAGCTCAAAGTCTTCTAGTTGGCTCGTGGCTAGGTAGGTATCCCATGGTGCACCAGTATAATCCCCAGATCTTGTTTGCTGCTAACTATAGAGAAAAAGAACAAAAAACTATCCAGAAAGAATAAAAGGTCTCCACTTAAGAAAACATTTTTCTATCTCCAGTTCCTTCCAGGAAGGGTGTAGGAGGGTGGGTTTGTTAAGAATGAAGGGAGAGATGGACTACAAACATGGAACGTTATGGTGAGTACGTAACTTCGTGTTCTGTAGTCCTATCTTGCTTCATTTTTACATATGGGACAGCGTCCCTAGCACCTTATTATTGGGTGGCTCACGGAAAAATACTCCTGAGTACCGTGGAACCAAAGGAGGCACCACCCCTAGAGGTCAAATCCAATTTATGAGTAATAAATATGTGAGGGGTAGCCCATGTTGCTGCTGCACAGATATGAACTGGGACCTTGGCTTGAAAGGCTGCAGAAGTAGACTTATCTCGTGGAATGAGCCTTAATTTTGAAAGGTAAAGGCTTGCCACCAGCAGAATAAATGTAGGATATACAACTGGAGATCCAGTTAGAGAGGGTCATTTTGGAAACCGGGAGACCTAATCTGGAGTCTGAGAAGGAAACAAATAATTGGTCTGACTTCCTGAATTCCTTGGTCCGGTGTAAATAAAACCGTAATGGTCTGTGAACGTCCAACTGATGGAATCTGTATTCTGCTGCGTTGGAATGATTAGGGAAGAAAACCGGAAGCTCTATAGTTTGGTTGAAGTTGTTATGGGAGCACACCTTGGGGACAAAGGATGGATTAGTATAAAGAGATACTCTTTGTAAAAAATCAAATAAGGGGGTTATACAGACAGTGCTTGTAACTCTGAAACTTGTCTAGCAGATGTGATTGCCACCAGAAACAAAGTCTTCCAAGACAGAAATTTCAAAGGAGACGAATGAGCTGGCTCAAAGGGTGGAGACGTTAATTTGGACAGAACAAAGTTCAAATCCCATGAAGCAACCGGTTCCTGCAAGGGAGGTCTCAACAAAGTGGCCCCTTTAAGGAAGGTCTTGCACAACCTAGGTGACATCAGATTGGACTCCTGTTGACCCAAATGGAAATTTGAAATTGCTGCCAACTGAACCCTAATTGTGGCAGCAGCACAGCCCTGGTGAAAAAGTTCAGACAAGAATTCCAATACCACGGGAACAGATACAGTACAAGGGTCAACATTCTTTTCCTCAGCCCAGATAGAAAACCTTCTCCATTTGCTGGTGCATAACTTTCAAGTGGAGTGTTTATGAGAAGATGTAAGAATATGAGTCACAGAGGGTGAGAAATTATGAAGCCTGATTAGGGATGGAACTGGAGCAGCCAAGTCAAACTGAGGGCGTTGAGGCTGGGATGAAGAGAGCCTGACATGTGCGTCAATAGATCTGGCACTGGGTCCACAGTCCATGGGTCGTCTAGTAGGTGAGGCCCGAGGAAGAGGAACCAAACCTGACGAGGCCAGTAAGGAGTAATGAGGATCAATTTGCTTCCCAGCAGTTTCACTTTCTGAATAATCTTGGATATGAGAGGAAAGGGCAGGAAAGCATAAAGGAGACCCACAGGTCAATCGTGAACAAGCTGGTTTCACGGTGACTCCCCCGGAGGGGGGGGGATAGCTGCTGCATTTGGAGTTGATCGGGCTGGCAAAAAGATCGCAGCTAGGTTGTCCCCATCTGCGGTAAATCTGTTCCACTATTTCCTGCTTCAGAGACCACTTGTGAGGCATCAAGATTGCCCGGTTGAGTTTGTCAGCTATCACGGTGTTTGTCCCCGGGATGTGCATCGCCACAAGAAAACACTGGGAAGATATTGCCCATTTCCAAACCAGAATGGCCTCTCGACAGAGTGGGTATGATCTGATTCCGCCTTGTTTGTTGAGATACCATACTACCGACATGTCTGATTGTACTGCAATCGTCCCAAGAGGAAGAAGGTCGTGGAGTGCTTGCAACACCAGGAGCACTGCTTTCATCTCTAGAACATGGATATGCAGGTGGACCTTGTGATCTTGCCATGTGCCTTGGACAGTCCTGCCTAGATATTGCCCCCATCACCCTATCTGTGAGGCATCCGTGGTCACAGTGGCAACGGGTTGGCGAGGGAGGAATGGGGTGCCTGTTAACGGATTGCGTTGGATCCCCCAACGGAGGTCCTTCTTGCAAGACTCTTAACAGGATGTGGTGGTATAGTGGCAGTTGTTGGAAGGACCACAGGGACGATAGAAGCCACTGAAGAATCCGCATGTGTAGTCTGGCTAACGGCACTAGTAATATGGTGGAGGCCATGGTCCCTAGAAGTTTCAGAACAGTCTTTGCCTTGACCTTTCGGAGAGGAAGACGACGGTGAATTTGTTGTATGAGATTCCGTGCCCTTTCTACTGGAAGACGAGCCAACATGGCTATTGTGTCTATCTGCACCTATAAAAGTCACAAATTGAAAGGGCAATAAGTCAGATTTTACCCAATTTATAGTGATCCCCAACTGGGCACAAAGTTGGATAGTGGTGTTTCTGGTTTGAAGAAGTAGATGCCTGGTGGGGGCGGTCAGGAGCCAGTCACCCAGATACGGAAACACCTGGAATCCTAGATGTCTCAGGTGAGCTGTCACTACTGCCATACACTTGGTGAACACCCTGGATGTTGTGGTGAGACCAAAGGGCAGAGCACGAAACTGGTAGTGACTGGCTCCCAGCCAGAAGCGTAGATGGCTCCTCGACACTCTGTCCACTTTTATATGGTAGTATGCGTCTTGGAGGTCTATGGAGCACATCCAAGTATCTTTCCCTAATAGAGGGTGTATAGACTGCAGTGTCACCATCCGGAACTTGTCCTTTGCAGATTCATTTAGTTTGCAGAGGTCTAAGATGGGCATCCAGTCCCCTGTACATTTTAGCACTAAAAAGAATCTGGAGTAAGTCCCGAATCCTACTTGGTCTGCAAGGATGGATTGGATGACTCTGTTTGGGAGCAACTTGTTAACTTCTACAGTTGCTTGATCCCTGTGATTGGGTGGAACATCCGGGATCCTCTTGGGAACATGAAATGGGAGAGAAAAGGGTACGGAGTAACCTCTGGTGATAATTCTTTGTACTCATCTGTCTCGAGTGACACTTAGCCAGGCTTTTGGATACAAAGAAATGAGACCCCCGACCAGCTCCAGGGAAGCACAATTGGACCCCACATCAGGAGCACTGATAGGGATGACCTCGAAACTAATCATGGCCTCCCTGGTTTTGCAGCCCCTGCCTCTAGGGCGACGTTTACCATTTGCTCCTCCTCCTCTGCCTCTGAAGGCAGTCTCACCCTGTGCATCTGGGAAAAAATCTCTGGGACTTCAATCTTACCACCTCTCTGACCCTTGGGATATGGTCTAGAAGGGATGGTAAAAACGTACTCCCATGGCAGACAACATTTTCCCTTCTTGCTCGCACCTGGTGAGTGTGTCTTTTACCTTAGGTCTAAACAATGAAGAACAGTCAAAGGGGACATTGGTAAAAGTAGACTTGAACGGCTCCACAAAATTAAATAAGCGCATCCAGAAGTGCCTCCTTAGGGAAACTCATGAACCCACTTGCCCTGCTTGCTCCATTGGCTGCATAAGAAATCAGCCTCATGGAGGAGTTAATAGAATTTAAGGTGGACAACTGAGCATACACCTCAGTTGATGCACCTTGTAGAGCATCTCCCAACTCCTTAAGGAGATCTCTTTGAAGCCTCAAAATGTGTTGGATAGTTCAGCTGAGTGTGAATGCCGCTGACTAAAAGATACGCTTCCCGTATCCATCCATCATTCGAGACTCCTTGTTCAGCGGCTGGACAAATGAAGTCTCTGCTAGTTCCTTCTTAGTGGCCGCTGCCATCACCATGGCATGTACAGGCACACCCTTGGATAAAAAATCCTTCTCTTTGGGAGCAGAGAGAAATTTATTGAGTCTCCTGGGAACTGGCTACACGGCATCAGGAGTCTCCCACACCTTCTGCCTAACAAGGTCTAAAAGTTCATCAAAAGGTGGAGACACCCAAGAGGCTGATGGTTTAGACCCAAAAGCCTTCAGGTACACCAACTCCTCATCAGAAGGGGTAACAGTGGGCCAGCCACCCCTCTGCTTAAGGATCTCCAAGATGTCTACAAAGGGGACATCAGAGGATGACTTGGGGGACCTTTCTGACTCCTCAAGGTCAGTGTCGGAGGTAAGAGACTCATCCTGTGAGTCTACATGCTTCGTCTTGCATATTCTCCTCTGAGGGGGCTCCACAGAAGGATATTCTGGGGAGGTCACGGAAGACTGGGGGCCACCAACCGGGGGCTCCTGAGGCTGCGGGTCTCTGCTGTCGAGAGAGAGAGTAGGTGCCGAGATGGTGCCAGAGGTGGAAAAGTGTCGTTATCCGAGTGGAGCTGATGAGCATGACAGCACACTCATCATCATCTCAAAGGCAGACCTCTCCAGCACCGAGAAGACAGAGGAAGTCATCGGCTCCGGGATAGATATAGGACAGTGAACTTTGGCTCCTAGACACCACGGACAGCACCAAAGGTGTTGGAGCAGAACTCTGCTAAGAGACAGCCTCAAGGGGGTCTGGAACAGAGGGTTCCACAACCAGTGGTACTGAACATGCCGGCTCCGAAAGCCCAGCATGGCTCGGAGAAGGAACCACAACAGGAGAAATGGACTCAGGTGGCTCCGGGGACTGACTGGGTCGGAGCCAACAGCATTTTTGGCAAGGCAGACGTCTTCAGGAGTCCAAGCACTACTCTCTGCACATCTTCCTCCGACAGGCTCCTGGAAGACCATGTGGGTGATCTGGTCCTCTGAAAAATTGTGGACCTTAAGGTTGGGGAGACTGGCAAGGGATCTCTGGACCAGCTCCGATGTAGTCTCGCAGTAGTCTGCTCCGAAATGCATGGGGCCGAAACTGAAGTCTCAAACAGCAACTTTGATCGGCTCCGAAGCCAGTGGAGCTGAGGAGGCAGAAGTCTTATCCGGCTTAGGAAGTTTAATTTGCGGTTCTGAAGCACCGGATGGTGCTGGGGAATGCCTCTTGGTAGACTTCATCTTCTCTTTTTTGGAGAAATGTGATTTTGAGGAAGAACTGGCCAAATCTTCCTCGAAGGAAGGTTTGAGGAGATCTTTCAAAATTATCTTGTTCTTCCGCTCCTGGAGAACTCTGGAGCTGAAGGAATGGCAAAACAGGTTTCCTGCAAATGATTGGCTCTGAGGCAATATTGGCCATCCGTAATTGACATTTTCTGGGAGCACTTCACACATTTTTGAAAACCCGAAGGTTTATGGTCCTTTTGCCTCTTTAGACATAACTGGTGAAGCAGAAAAACACAAGCACAACGAGGACTAGGTCATCTAACTTAAACGGGCCTAGCCCTTACCACACACACACCACGAGGACTAGGTCCTCTAACTCAAATGGGCCTAGCCCTTGGGAGAGAGAAAGGACAGAGAACTAGGTCCTCTAACTTAAACGGACCTAGATAGAAAGTATAAGACTAGAGGGTCAGAAAACTATCAATTAGACTACACACACCCAAAATTTGAATATCTAAATGTCCAAACTATCTCAAAAATAAATCTACGCTCAAAACGCTAAGTCAACAAAAGGGTCAGAACTATCAAGACCCTGCACGCAAGCTGAATTGCTAAATATCTAAGTAAATAACTATTTAATTTCCAAACTCTCTAATACTAAGAAACACTAAACACACAAACAAATAACAAAATAACCACAAACGCGCACGTTAATTAAAAAAGGACTGGCACACAAAAGAACAACAAAGGCCAACTAGCTCAACAATTAAGTAATTTAAAGTGAAGAAAAACACTTTCGACAAGTCTAAAACTACTCTAACACTACTAAACTCTATCTAGAGCCATATAAATAGCTAAGGTTAAACGGTAATATAGTAATAGAAAAAGTCTTAAACTTCACCACGGCCAAGCAAGAAGCACATCTGAACTCAGACATGGCAAATGAGATCTGGGGAGTGTACTGGTGCACTATGGGATACCTACCTAACCACGAGCCAACTAGAAGACTTTGAGCTTTGTAATAGGCAGAGTCAGAGCTGAGGATCGGTTCCGTACCCATATGTAAGAATGAAGGCGAGATAGGACTACAGAACATTCCATGTGTCACACATTTCCACAGTGAAAATCTGTCACATATCCAGTGTTGACATTTTTTTTTTAATATAAATAAATACTGAATCATATTAATTCATCAAAAAAATTATAAACAAACAGCCCTCCTGTGAGCTCCCTGTTGAAATAGTAAGCATTCCACATTTTGCCCACTTGTTCCACATTATGCAAGGAAGTGTCCCATGTTTTGGAGATGGAAGGCTGACAGCTACGCCAAGTCATGGGACTGGCTGAAGCCAAACTACCATGTGCAATCATGCATCTATCCAGACAAATGCAATGAGTTGAACACACACAAATTTTATTACATATCATCATCTTCTTTCGGCTGTTCCCATTAGGGGTCGCCACAGCGGATCACCCGTTTCCATTTCTTCCTGTCTTCTGCATCTTGCTCTGTCACACCAACCACCTGCATGTCCCGTCTCACCACATCCATAAACCTTATCTTAGGCCTTCCTCTTTTCCTGTTACCTGGTAGCTTCATCCTTAGCATCTTTTTCCCAATATGCTCCGCATCCCTTCTCAGCACATGTCCAAACCAACGTAATCTTGCCTCTCTGGCTTTGTCTCCAAACCTTCCAACCTGGGCTGACCCTCTCATATACTTATTCCTAATCCTGTCCACCCTCGTCACACCCAGTGCAAATCTTAACATCTTTAACTCTGCCACATCCTGCTCTAACTCCTGCCTTTTTGTCAATGCCACTGTCTCCAACCCATATAACATAGCTGGCCTCACTACCCTCTTGTAGACCTTCCCTTTCACTCTTACAGGTACTAGTCTGTCACAAATCACTCCTGACACTCTTCTCCACCCACTCCATCTTACCTGTACTCTCTTCACCTCTCTTCCACACTCACCATTACTTTGAACTACTGACCCCAAGTATTTAAACTCATCCACCTTCGCCACCTCTACTCCTTGCATCCTCACCATTCCTCTATCCTCCCTCTCATTCACACACATATATTCTGTCTTAGTCCTGCTGACCTTCATTCCTCTTCTCTCTAGAGCATCTCTCCAGGGTCTCCTCCACCTGTTCCCTACTCTCACTACAGATCACAATGTCATCTGCAAACATCATAGTCCATGGGGACTCCTGTCTGATGTACAATATATACACACATATATATATATATATATATATATATATATATATATATATATATATATATATATATAGTGTATTACACACACACACATATATATATATATATATATATACACACACACACACACACACACACACACACACACACACATACATATGAAGTGTGTGTGCATGTATATATATATATATATATATATATATATATATATATATTTATTCATAAACACATACGTGTGTGTGTGTGTGGGTGTGTATATTATACACACAAATATATCTATGTATGTACATATATTTATTACAGACACGCACATGGTTTTTTTTTTTTTTTTATTTGCAAGAGATGCAAGTATTGCAAATTTAAATCGTCAGCCTAGCAGCACATGCACAGTTATATAAATATTATGTGGGTGTTTAACAGGTATACTCCCAGCATCTTCAGTGGCTGAAGGCTGATCACAGCTACACAGTTACAGCCAAGGTATTCAGACATCGTTTGGTCATTTATTTTTGTAACAACCAGTCAATAGAATATTCCCCTCAATAAAGTTTGCTTGTTTGTCTTTTCGGCTTTTCCCAGTTAGGGGTCACCACAGTGGAACTCCGGTCCACTAATGATTGGCAGTAGATTTTTTTTTTATGGTGCCGAGTTGCCAGTCCGATGCCCAACCTTCAGCGAGGGCACGCCCATTCACACGTCTTTCAGAGGCCACTCTACCATGGGGAGGACATGCAGACTCCACACAGAAGGCACTCCAGCCATGAATCGAACAGGAGAACCTCTTGCTGTGAGGCAACAATGCTACCGTGTCTTCAAGTACTTCATAAACATTGCAGTAATATATATTCTGGCTCACCACTCCAGCGCTACATTAGGCGTAACACTGTAGTTTTACACCCAATGTAACATTGCTTTGTTTATCTGAACACACACCCGAAAGGATTTTTTTGGGGGGGTCACTAAATTAGGGATAGTTCTAAGCACATGAGCAAGCAATTAGTTACAATTATAGAGCTATTGCTAATAGAGGAATTGAGTATTTAAAGACAACTTGTTTAAAATAATGGGATCCATTTGTTATATATTTTATTTTGATGATTCTAAGCTGGCAACACATTGACTTGGCAGTACTGTGTCCTTCCGGAGATGCAGAGTATTAAATTAGGCATTACTGCCACAGAGTTAGAATTTCACTTGGACTAGTGTCATTTTTACTCAGAACCTTTTATAAATAAATGCTCTCATTCTCTACTCGTGGGGCATATGACAGTGTACATGCTTGGCAATACCAATGGATGGCTGCATACTATGATAAGAGCTTAGTGAGGAAAATAAGCATCCAGGCAGCCATGAAGGGTGGATGTCTCTTCTGGTTTACCTTAAATCTCAATCAGTATGACACACAGGAATCCCTAAAATCTGACCCCACTTGAAAGCACACGCCTCCATGAGTAAGTAACCACAACTACTCTGTTACGCACAACTCAGCAGGTGCAGATATCTTAGGCTTTTGTTGCATACTATGACATGTACTCCACTTCCTGTCAGTCATGCAGAGGAACAAGTTGCTTCCTTCCCTGAGGAGGGGTGAGGTGATGACTGCTATTTACTCCTAACAACCTTGTCCCTCCGTTTTTCTGGGCAGCTGGGTTCACTAATCAATCCCAGGTCATCTGGGATGCAGTTAGTGTTTATCCCTCTGCACCACAAAACAAATATATGGCACCAGTTTTAGAAGCTACAATACGTGTGCATATGGAAGAAAGTAAAAAGCATAGAGACCACTGATCAGTTTTACTGTATACTTGTTTTACATCACAGCTGATTCAAAGTTCCTTACACACTTTTGTCTTGTTGCACCTGTGATAATGTCACACTTTAGCAAGGACTTTACAAATGGCTCTGGGCAGTTAGCATTTGTACCATTCTAAGGTGGGGGAGTTAATTGCAAAAACAAAGATATCAGAAAAAAAGCTTAAGAAAGTGGTTATTTAATAATAAACTACAAACTAAAACCCCCATTACTTCATTTAATCAAATAATTATATAATTATATTGCTAACTGAAGGAAATAGGAATTTTACTATCTTAACGGAGGTAATGGAATAATTCATGTACTTTTGATATTGAATAACCCCTTTCTTCATGCTTTTATTATCACCACTTTATCTGTTAAAGTGTTTTCTAGATAGAACAATGCCAATGTGAGAAGATTTTTCTGTAATTTTGTTCTGCTGTTTTTTTCAGAAGGAATAGAGTTACTTTGTATGCTTCTCATTTCTTTAAGAGATCATAATCCCACCCACCTGACATAATGTAGCAGGATTCCCCTTTTAAGACACAAAGGCCCTATCCCTTTGCGAATTCTTCGAACAGCTATTGCGACGATAAAACACACCTCTACTTTTTCATTACTAACGTCAGCGTGTACCTCTTCATCTGTATTATAACAATTTAAATATTATAAATTAGGACTTCTTGCAAATTATATCAGCATAACATAACTACCATGAAGAAATAAATTTCTTAGCATTTATCACACCATTGTTTTGTAGAAGAGCACTGCTTCTCCAGTCCTTCAGCCACAAATACTGGCATTTTTAAGTCAAGATTTAGTAAGGCAATGTACTTGCACAGCAGGAAAATGAGAAAAGGGTTGGTGGGTGGAGGTATTTTAAAAGGGTTTTTACAATGAGCTACAACATCAAGGTCAGTTTAACTATCGAAAAGCCCCTTGTTGTCAAGGGGAGCCATTCAGCACGGACAGTAACATACATGAAGCACTGGGGTTGCACTGGTATGCTCCCAAGGAATTCTAGCATTTATGTTAATGTAAGAAAAATTAGCTAAAAGAACGGAGAAACATGGTGTGTGTAGCTCAAGACTCCACATACAAATTAGAGAGAAACTCACTAGTTATATTACTATAATGCGGGGGGGGGGTTGTGCAAAGAAAGCCTAAAGTATGCACAATACCACAGGAGAGGGGTGCTCTGAAATATTCTTTCTTGGGTGTAGGCCAATAAAGGACAAAACCTTTAGAATCAACATCTTACCAGATTTAAGCCATTTGGTTATTTAATAACCAAATAAATGTACTGATGTTTTCAGAAATTGCTTTGTGCCACAACCAAGCAGACAAAATAAAGAAATACAGAAACCACAGTACTATGCGCCAAGTATACTTTTACCGATGAATTTTCAAGTAGTAGTCACTGCAACAGTAAACTGCAAAAGCAGGGATAGTTACAATAGTCCAAACACTGCCCAGTACCTACCTACGAACAGTCAGCCACAAAATCTCCCAGACTCTAGCACATGCAGTTACAGGAGAAGACTACTGAACTAGGAGAACGCTGCACAACTTTACACAGTAAGCAACTTATAAGCATATATTTCACACACATGGTAAGCCACATGAGAAGAGATGCTCAAACATTTATATAGTATGTACATATGTAAAAAGTATGCAGGACATGTAAAAACTAAACAAAAATATATTTAAAGGTTTTGTTCTCAGTCTGAAAACAATGCAGTGCATGCTGCATGTGAAGCAATTCAGCCAGGTACATATTAGCATACAAAGTAGCAAGAGATATTGAACAGATGTGGGGTGAATAGTAATAGTTCAATAGCAGTAGTACTGCAGTGTTTGTGTACACCTGAATAGGGTTAAGTCACCTTAAACTTGCTGCGACAGTAAACTGTAATGTTTTGGTAGAATTCCAAGCAGTACTGATTCAATAAGGAGTTGGAGCATTAAAGTGAGTAGTAACATAATTTGAGGTACTGATCATAATTGGAGCAGATTTCAAATAAACACCATGGTAACAAATTTAGAGCAAATTTTATTCCACCCACAATTATAGTTACTCCATAGATTCCAGAGTCACAGCCACCCCCCTTTAAGTACTATGTAGCAAGTCCTGTGAGACTTCTCAAAAGCTAAAACTCATCCATACACCCAAATAAAACATACAGTTAACTTAATCATCAGTATCAAATACTGACTCTCTGAATTTCTATTTAACCTCTTTAGTATAAGGTTCTCCACTGGTTACTTTCTTGAAGTCTGCAAAACAGCCACTGTAATACCACTGCACAACAATGGCCCAACAACAACAAACCCACTAGTCTCACTAGCCTCATATGTAAAGTTATGGAATGCATTACCTTAGACCTTATTAATCTGGGGATTAAAAATCTACTAACCAAGGAACCTCATCAATTTGGCTTTGTCAGAGGAAGGTCCTGCCTCTTGAATCATAGTAATTTCTTTGAAAAAGTCACAGTAGCTTGGACAGTGCTTATGCGGTACATACCTTAACGATACGCCTGACACTACTCTCCACTCAGGTATTACTGACAAACCTGTAAATCCGCATATATATCCTTATCTTGTATGGTGGATATCTAATTGGTTGTCTGAGTGAATGTGGTTAGAGTCACAGGTGTGACTTCCAAAAGCAAAATTGCTACTCGTGGTATATCATATTGCTCATTGTTGGGCCCTCTCCTATTTAACATCTATTTTGCAGTCCTTTAGGCCAGCACTCTTGGCCTATGTTTAAGACTATGGACAACTGTAAATTAGGAATCATTTGATCTTTTACTGACTCCCAACTGCCACAACTTGGGTTAGACCATATTAATTATTGATGCAATGACAGTCTCAAATTACAACTGAAAATGTGTAGTATAGTTTATTTTCGTACACAAAATATTCTCCCATATGATATATGTGACATATCCCTCACGGACAGTGTAGTACGGGATCAAGGCACTCTTATGCATACTACCTTATCTTTTGACCATCATTTCTCCACAGTTGCAAAGAAACCTTCTACTTGGCTTAATTACCAAAGGCAAATTTCCTCTAGATCCAAAGTCATCGCAATTCCCCTTTACTCATAACTCATCAGGCACATTACTAATACAATGCACCTTTTGTAGTGATATTAAGGGGACAAAAGAAAGAGTTAACCTGATCTTTTTCTAGAATTAAGTTTTGTCTCGTGTGGTTTGGACTGTGCATTGGTTTGTTTTTTTATTCTGTATGGCTGTTATTCTCCATGAGGGCCTGCATCCAAATTCTAATCTTGCCTTACTTCTCACTTGACCCCACCCCTAAATTTTACAATCCCTTATAACCCTATGCTTTTGTCGTATAGGAGTCTTAATCTGTCGGGCTTCCAAATATGTATCAAAGTCCAGAAGGTTTATGATTTTTGCTTTTAAGGGTCTGCACAGGTACTTTTATACCTCACAATGATAATTTTTCCTTAGGTAGCTAGTAAATGTTGGGAGGCTTGACAGGGGAAGAGAAATAATAGGGAACATGCTTTTTTTTTGAGGGGGGATATAACAAGTTGGCAGAGTTAAAAAAAAATCCATACAGAATATAAAAAAATGGAAATCAAAACAAACCAAATTGCAACTAGAAATCAAAACTTAAATCAAATATAACTGGAAATAAAGTGAAACCACCTAGAACTGAAGTACTAAATATTGTAAAGGAGATAAAAACTGGAAGAGGGATCATTAGAAAAGGGAAGGAAAAAATAACAGAAAAAATAACAGAAATAAATGGAATTTGTGGGAATAATATGTGCAGAATAGTGTTCAGAAGGAGGAGCAGGCACAGAAGGCAGAGTATGTATGAATGTTGGCAAATGTACAAGGTGAAGTGGGAGATAGTAATAGAGAAGGAGCTTAAGTGTCTTCTTAAGATCTGACTTGCAAGATAGTTACACACTAAGTAATAGCTTAATTTCAGCTCTCCCAGTGTGAAAACAAACTCAGAAGAGAGAGACAGTGAACTCATGGGGGGAGGGGGGGGGTAAATTTCAGTAACTGGCTAGTAAGTTTACTGCCTGGATGCCAGCAAAAATAAATTCGGAGAACCTAAAAAAAATCTACCACAAAAGGTGAGAAAAAAAGTGACTGGAAAGAATTCTGCATTTGTTCAGCAAAAAGCAGTGCAAGCTCCATCTTCGGTGCAAGACATGAGTTCCAGTGACCTAGAAGAAAAATAAGACAAACGTACTCAGAGAGGATTAATATAAACAAAACCCTGATGAATTATATCAGCTCAAATAACAAAAGATTGGAGAAAATGGAAGAAGCGTTAAACAGATATTCAGATGAGGTGATAAAACTGCAAACAATTAATTAGAAGTCAAAATGAAGAAAAGGCTGCCTGAATATATGAGACAGCTCAAGATTATGCATTTCAAAAATAGAATTAGGGGGGCAGGAAGAGAGATTTTCTGCTAAACCAGAGACGCTGGAAGGAACAAACTATTAATTTTATGAAAGCATAAATAAGGAACTGGACTATTACACAGCAGGAGTTAATTGAAAAGGGAACATTGTATTCATGCTCCAAATATGGCCAAGAGAAAGCAACCTACCGTAAACATGCAATCCTACCAGCAGGAGTTGATTCTGACAAAACTGTGGCAGATGAACAAAGTACTAAAAGTGGGAGACAAGAGTGTTTGTGGAAAATAATTACTCACTGTACACCAGAAAGAATAGGAGTAAATTTATTCCACTAATCAGGAAATGTTGAAAAGCAGGCATGAGATTCGAACTGCTGTATCAAGCTATCTTCAAAATATTCTTTCCTGGAGGGACTAAAATCATTTTTTTGATGCAGAACATGCAAAGGATAAAACAAAAGTTTGTCCAACAAACTGTGAGCTGTGAAACAGGAGGCGGTTCTGCTTCTTGTCCTTCTGGTAATAAAGACCACAGAGACTGTGCCAGTGAAACCTTTTCCAGTGTTTCAATAGAAAAAGCTTGAGAAACAGAAAAAAGCACAACAGTTAGCTAGAAGAACTGAGAGTATGTTGGAAAGGAAGAAGAGACTGGATTTGAGAAATGTAGACCAAAATAAAACCAGAAACTTGGAAATTAACATAAATGTGGGATTAAAGCATTAAATATATTTGTGGAACATAAAAGAAAAATTGGAAATATTGGACTTTTTTGACTTGTTAAACTTGTAGGAGACTCTAAAGCATATGCCCTACTTCATGTCATTAATTTTGGTGGAACACTTAGAAGGGAAGAGGAAGGAAAAAGTGGACTTAAGTAAAATAAACTTTTGCTCTTAATAATATTTGTACAATGCACAATATCTGCATGATATAAAAGTAAAGTTTTCTCAGTTATTTTCAAGTGTACATTGGAAAGTAAGTTTAATTTTTTTCCTTCTTTTCCCTTTCTCCTTGTTCAGTTTTCAGAAGTGTAGGCACAGCAGTATATAAAAAAAAGCCTGTTCAAGACTATGATACAAGAAAAAAGGAAGTGCTTTTTCTCATTCTTGGATAGGGGAATGACTGGATTAAGACTCTTGGCTTTATCTCATAACAAGTTTAAAAAGAAATCAAATAAATGCAAAAAGAACATTGAACATAATAAAGCTTTCCTCTAGAAAATAAATACTTGTAGAAGCAACTTTATCTGGTTCTCATATTTCCATGTAAACAATCTAAAGAGCAATAAAAACAGAATACTCCTTTCTTCCAAAGGCTTTCCTTCAATGGTTAGATCATTTTTTTCTGAAAGCATTCAAGTGTTTCCCCATTCTGGTAGAGCAATAGAGACAAGACAAAACCAGCCAGCACGGAGTAGAAGCACAGGCTGTACCATGGGTCTTAACATTGATAACTTTCCTTTTAGGTAACCAGAGTGAGTGTGGCTGTCAGTTTGGGTCAATTGCTCTTATTAGGAAGGTAAAACTTTAATATGTGAAGATGTCCATAGTTGTGTGTGTTAATATCAAGTTAATAGGTTATTTGCAGTGTATTGGGGGTATAATTGTTTTTTTTTTTTTTTTTTTTTTTGATAAAAAAAAATTTTTGTAAGGTGCGACATAGGCTCAAATAGATATGAAAAGAAACAACTGTATAACAGGTCAACCTGCCAAATATTCGTGTGTGCATGTAACACAAAAGCTGGAACAAAATACTTAAAGCTGTTACAAATAAAAGGTGGTAATAACTTTGAAACAGAATGACCCTTTCAATACTGTTTTTAAATGTTAACAGTCTCGTAGATGTATACAAAAAAGAAAAAAAAGTAGTGAACTATGTTAAAAAAATGTAGAGTGCAAATAGCTATGCTACAGGAAACCTATTTGGAAAGAAGTGAACATGTGAATTTGATAAAGAAAAGTTTAAAGGATGGTTATTCAGCAGAATACCTGGGACAAAGTAAAAGAAGAGTACTTACATTGATTGCAAGAGGAGCTCCAACAGTGACAGAAAAGGATAAAGATAATAATGGTAGATATGTAGATATGTAGTACTGAGGGGCTAGTGGCAAGGGAGGAGGATCACACTGGCATGTATTTAAATTCCACCTAAAACTGCTATAATGGAGCTTAAGAAAATTCTATGAGAAATGGTCAGCTTACTTATAGGTGGGGACTGGAATTTTATTTGCAACAGGGAATGTCTGTCTGGGGGGGCCCAGATGGAAAAATCTAACAAAGGAGGATAGATTTTTGAAGACATTTATGAAAATATTTGGCATGGCAGATGTGAATTTAGTAGGAAAAGAATTTACATATTATTCCCCAAGATACAAAAATTGGGCTAGGCTAGCCAGAACTTTCAATTAAATACACATGTTCCTGTGAAATGTAAATTTTGATACGCATTCAACAGCTATTTCAGAGCATGTGCCAAAAACCTAAATAAAACGCAGGTTAATGAAATGAAAGTGTGACAATGGTACTTTCCCACCTATCTGCTAAAAAGAGAGGAATTTAAGGAATGGGTAGAGGAAATTGAGAGTTGGAGAAGACAAATTTCTTATGAAAATACAGCTAGAGAGTGGGATAACATTAAAGTGGAGCTTAAAAATAGGGTAGAAATAAGATAGAGAGATGCTTAAGCAGCAACAAGAATTGTTTAGAGGGACTGACAAATATACTGCAGAACACAGAGCAAGAGGAGGAGCAATTGCAGAATGCTAAGCAGAAAATAAAGGATTACCTCAATAGTATGCATGAATTTAGAAAGACTGCTCTTAAGCAATGTTGCTTTGATAATGCCAGAGCACAAAAACTTTTAGCACAATGGACTCAGGCAACAGAAAGTAGAAAGGTTTTCACCAAGCTTAGGAAGCCTAAAGCATGGAAAATAAGAAATGCTGTAGAGGTACTAGAAATATTTCAAAGCTTTTATGAAAGTCTGTATAAAGCAGAGAAATATGGAGATAAAGAACAAATGAAAATGTTTATGGAATATGCCAAGGTTAGAGGTACATGAGGCTCATTACTAAGAGCTAGGATAGGAGGAGATGAGATGAAAACAGTAAAATGTAACTAATCAAAAGGAAAGTCCCCAGGAATACAGGTTATTCCTGTGGAAGTTTGGAAGCTAGGAGTAAAAAACTAAAAGATCTGGAAGGTTTTGTTTAACAGTATTTAAAGAGGAGGCGAAGCACCAACATCCTCAAAGAAAGCGGTGGTAACTAACACCTGAAGAGGGTAAAGGCCCATCCAATCCAATGCCTATAATAGTTAAAGAATGCAAAGATGATGTCAAAATTGAAAGACATGGATCAATGTGGTTTTGTGGAGGGGAGACAAACATCTGACATTAACAGAACACTGATGAACCAGAGGGAAGCAGAATGTAAGAAAATATCAATGTTGTTGGTGGGTCTTGATGCAGAGAAAGCATTTGACAGAGTAAGCTTGGAGATTACAAGTAGGAAACTAAGCATCTGCATTCCCCTGGTAATGTTATAAAGTTGATAAGGACGCTATATGAGGGATCAGAGGCAAAACTTAAAGTGGGTGGGTTCCACTCTGATAATTTCTGTTGAGTAGTGGAACCAGGTAGGGGTGTCCTCTTTCCCCTTTGTTATTTACACTACATTTAAAACCACTAGCAAACAAAATAAAGACTCAAACTCAAGGATATAACTGGTATGGAAGTCAAGAAAAGCTGGCTCTATTTGCAGATATTTTATACCTGATAAAACCACAAAAGGACATTTCAGTGTTGTGGAACATTTTGAGTTAGTTTCAAATCTTTTTGGGATACAAAACTAATGAAGCTAAAACAAAGGCAATAGCTGTAAATTATGTACCCACACAAGGACTCATTCAACAATATCCATATTTATGAGGACATGATAAAATGAAGTACTTGGGAGCATGGATTAAAAAGGATTCTGGTGTGGCAGCTAAGAATATCTGAGAATAGACCAAACAAAAAAAAAAGTACAAAAATGGAAGCGGTTGCCTAGGGATATGGATAGCAAGATACAAACATCAACCAGAGGAGAAGTTGTGGATAGTAATTAAGAGCTGAAGGATTTTATTTGGAAGGGGAAGAGAGCAAGAGTCAAGTGATGTAAGCTGATCCTCTCAACAGAGCAAGGAGGTTTAGCATTACCTGACCTGAAGGGATGTTTTAGAGCCACACAGTTAATACTCATACATAACAAATGGAAACAGATACAGTTAAAAATTGAAAGGGATGACTATAAAGGAAGGGGATAATTAAAAAAATAAGTAAATAACAGGATGTTGGACGCAGTTCCTTAAGGAGAATGAGTCATACAGAATGTTATATTTATAAAGTAGCAGAAAGTATACCAAGAACTAAGTCAACATGGTAATGGAGAAAGGAGATTCTACTAATAGGGACAATTCTGTTTGAAGTCAATCTTTAAAAAAGGAACAAAGTAATGCACATTGAAGAGGTCAAGCCAAACTGCTGTAAATCCATTCACATGCAGTTTCTCTATTACTTCTTGAATAAACTCATTGGACTTTCTTCTCTTCTATGGTGTCACAGACCACCTACAGTTTCTACTCCAGGTCTAAAATGCTCTCCCATTTACAAGAGACAAAAGTCACTGTCATTGTGGGCTTCCAACACTTCTTGCCATATACTTTCTCAGGAATTAAAAGCTTCATCTGCTTCTACAGTCCAGCTTATCTTAAGAGGCACCTTAGCTTTTGAAAGGGTTGCCAAAGGGAAGGCTCTTTTTTTTTTTTTTTTTTAGCAAAGATGAGGTACAAATTTTCTGCAGTAGCATCCTAGTCCTAAGAATGATTAACTTGTCATTTGCTAATCGATTCAGGCCAGTTTTTTGACAGTTTCTATTCTTTTTTTTCCTGTAGCCACCTCATCACATACACCCGGTATCTGGCTTTTTCCAAAAATAAATTTAAGTCCCATCAAGCGTCCAGCACACCTTGTACTCTGGATACATGTGACTCAATTTTCTGAATAAATTACTACTTCATCATGATATGTTGCCAAGTACTGGTATGAGGTTTCAGAATTTTATTTTCAAGTCTTTGAAAAGTGTCAGGATCTCCTCGAAGTCCAAAGGGTAAGATAATATAATGAAAGATCTTTAGACGTGTAGAATATTGATTTCTGTTTGGTTTCAAGTGCAACGAAAAGCTGTCATTGCTTAAATCTAAGTAGTCCAAAAGCATTGTTCTGCCTAGTCTCTTTATGAGCTCATCTTCTCAAAACACTGGATAAATATCAACTTTGTATATGCCATTCCTTTTTCTTTCTCCTTCCTGTTGGTCTTATTTTTGTAGCACCCCTCATTCATTTTTTTCAATTATCTAAAATGGTCCCATTCCATTTTCAGCAGAGCTTATATTAATACATCTGTTCAACTCTCTAAATCTGGCCTTTTTATTAGACATCTATTTTTGCATATTTTGTGCCCCCTGCATGATTCTCAATGACTGGCATAACAATTTTTAACACACCTTACAACTTTGTGAAGTATGCCATCAATCTTTTTAAAGGGGTTCTTTCCACCTCCCAAGTCTCCTTTATGTCCAGCAAGCATCTAGGATGTCTCCCATACAAATAACTCGGATCAAATTTTGGAGGCAAGTTTCACTGAAGCTTGGAGTATTTCTCTTACAGCAAAAAGGAGTTAGGGAAGTAATTGATCACAGTTCTTACCTTCCTGTTCTATGGCTTTATTCAGCACAGAGTTTTATTAAAATGCTCCAATAACCCATCCAGTTGGGGATGGTACAGCATTGCACTGGACATTTATGGGGTTTCAGAGTTTGCAAATGCCTCTTTGGGAATCACTGCCCTGGAAAAAATAAATTAATTTGCTTCATCACAAGTATTCTAAAAAGCAGAACTAACAGTTGGTGCGATATTTCTTCTTCGCCTTTGTCTACCCTGTACAGCAATCGTTCCTAAACTTAAAGTATGGGTTCCAGTTAGGGTCAATCTGTTCAACCGTTTCCCCTCTTCTGGCTACACTTTCTCTGTCCCACTTAACAAAATTGACACTCCACTCTGCTTTCATAACACCTTCATGGCTTACCTGCAAACTTACCAAGTCAAGAAAACTTTTGTCAGAACACTGACGTAAAGTAGAGGGATACAGCTTCTTCACCTACAAAGACAGGTACATGGGTTTCTTCTTCTATTTCCTCCTCTGTAAAAGGCAATCAACCAGTGACTGTGTGCTTGGTATTGGCATGTCCTTTACTTTTACCTCTGTAACCTCTGCCTCTAATTGCCTGATGCTGACAATCTTGCTTCTGATTCTCCTTCAGTTTTGATATTAAGGGGAAACCTATAACTCAGGTGAGGGTCTCTTTCTGGAATGGATTTCCTACATTTCAAGCTGCAGTTTCACCCATTTCCACATCATTACACAGAATATATGAAGTGTGCTGACAAACCCACCCCCACCCTTTGCAGGACACATATTAATGCCAGTCTCCTTAGTTCACTGCGGAGATTTCTGATTGCTGTTTTTTTTCCTGAGCTGTGGTGCACAGATGTTGCAGTTCAATGATATGGAGTAGACTAGATATCCATCCATTTTAGTTAATTTGGTTCAAAACAGAGTTAGATATTCCTTAATGAGGGTCTTAGTGACACCATAAGAAAAAGACAACACTGCTGAAATGCAGCCCTGCTCTCAATACCTGAAGAGCACAGTTAGGCACTTCTAAATAAAACAAGGATATGGTTGAAACAAAAAATACTAAAAAATAGCCTGCCTAATGGTACCACAATACAACTGGTCAGTACACTACTTCCTACCACAGTGGAAGTGCAGGTTCTTAATTGGAATAATTTTTTACTGGCTTGCCACAGCTTTAAGCACAGTGCAGAAATAAACTAGCCTACATGTGGGCATCTTCAAACGAGCAAAGAATTTCATTATGCCACAGTCAGTTTTTAAGAAACACCATTGTGAATGAGACATGATGATGCTCACAGGGAACATGATGATGCTCACAGGGAACCAAACACAAAATACCTCTCAACTTTCCAAACATTAAAAATAGCACTGACCTTTAAAATCACAACAGAGGGTCAACAATGAGAAGCACTTTCTTAAACAATAGAAGTTTCTTGTCTACTGGACCCTATGTTGTTAGTGGTAATCTCTGCATAGTTTTTGCATATTATCTTAGTTTATGTATTTAAGTAAGCAACCATAAACAGGTATGACTTTACGAGGAATGTTGTAAATCTAGGAGCAGCAAGGCTAAATCGGAGTGCCAAAATCATAATGCTATGCCTAAATCCTAGCAGATAAGAAACTTGATTAGTACCACTTTTTCATACCCAGGTTAAACTGATCAGACAACATACAATATGTGCAAGTAAATTGAATGTTTATCTTGACCAAAGACGGTACAGAACATGCAATAGAAAATATTACGCACCGGCACAAACACACAGATATAGACACACATTTCTATATCACACGGAATATCATAGGTACATGGAAAAATGAATTTCACAAACAATAAATCAGCATTCTGGTGTGAAAACTTTTACTCCCTTGTGGAGCTGGAAGAGAGGGAGAAAGATTTTGCTTAGACAAGTTTCCTCAGTATCCAAATAAATGAAAAATCACTTCTTTTTATATTATACCACAGATCATGCAAACACCAATAGCATACAAACCATTACTTAAAAAAAAACACAAGCAGTATGACACAAAAAAAGTACTGCCAGGTAGATGTCCATCCAAATACTAACCAAGCATGACCCTGCTTAGCAACTAAAGCAAGCAAGATCAGGCTCATTCAATGTGACATGACCATTAATTCTTCTCTATACTAATTACAGATGCTCATTGTTCCATTTGATTAGATACTGTTCTCAATCAGCTCCTGTTATGTGACATTACAACAAATGCAATAACCATACAAAACAATATTAAAAAAACTCACCCAACTTTAGTATGGCATGAAAATGAGTGTGACCAGGCAGTTTGCCATCAAAATGATAACCAAGCCCAACCCTACTTAGCTTCCAAGAGCAGGTTAATCAAGGATAATTAAGACCATACATTTTTTCTCTTCTTTATACAAATTACGATGTTCGTTGAGACCAGGTAGATATAGTGCATAAGTGTTAAAGTATCCAAAACCTTTTTTTTTTTTTTTTTTTTTTTTTTTTTTTTAAATTAAAACACTTTTATAGCATCCCCACCTGCACCATAAATTTATTTGATCCATTCCTATCGATACAAACTTAACTGTCGGGTGGAACCTGTGCTTAGTGTGCACTCCTGTCCCTGGAGCAATTGATGTCACTTAAATGGGTGCTCACATGTTCTTTAAATATTCTATTGGTTGTTCCAACATAAAAAGCACCACATGTGAACTGTGCAAGATAAACATTAGATTTACTTTCACATGTTATGCTATATGATGTTTGCTATCAAATACCTTTTTCATACTGCTTGCAGAGAAAGAATGGCACTTAAAAATAAGTTTACATAAAGAACAATGTCCACAGAGCCGTCCTCCAGTTTGTTGTACCACAGGTCTGTTTTTTTCACAACGTACCCAAATAGACACTGGCCAATATTCCTGCCTCTTCTGCAACTAAATTTAAAGTAATCCAATAGATATTTGCTCAAGAGAGAGAAATGTGGCAATGTTACATGAGGAATAACACTAAAAATTTAAAGGAATACCAATGTGATTTAGACGATTATAAACTGAACAGGGTTTTTACTCGGAAGAAAGAAAAAAATCTGTACGTTTCCTGGAAGGTAATAGGAGTAGGTCCCACACTAAATATATTGGGGCAACAGACTGAGTCACAGCTGAGTCTAGAGATGAACATGGCCGGGTGAAAAGAACACCTGCGCTTATACAAACTCTTGAGATTTTCCTACCCCTTTGGGGGTAGCAAACGCTGGAGAGTGGCAGACACACAATAAACCCTGCACAGACACTGTGGATATAAAAAGTGTACACACCCCTGTTAAAATTACAAGTTTTTATGATATAAAATAAATGAAAATAAATCATTTAAAAACTTTTTCCACCTTTAATGTGACCTATAACCTGTACAATTCAATTGAAAAACAAATCTGTCAGGGGAAAAATATAAAAAAAAATAAAAAATGTGCAATAAGATGGTTGCGCAAGTGTGTACACCCTTAAACTAATACTTTGCTGAAGCACCTTTTGATTTAATTACAGCGTTCATGACCCACAGAGTGATTAAGAAATTATTTATTGTGGTCTCTTTTTTTTTTTATATCACAAAATCTGGCATTTTAACAGAGGTGTGTACACTTTTTATACCCACTGTAGATGCAGTGTTTCAGGTCACTGTACATATTTAAACAATGAACAATGTATGAATGTGAATGATTTATTGATGGATATTTCTCCTTACCAGCTTAGTGATAGTTGAATAAATAAAGATTTTATTCCCTCGCATGTTTCCTATGCACAAGTTCCACAGTTGCAACAATCTAGGCATGATGACACCAGGTATGAATAAGCCCAGACAGGATCTCAAGTGATAATAGGCACTTAACTAGGTGTTCCTTAGGCAAAAGCATGCAGACTTTGACACTATCTCCTCAATTTTGTCAATCTGCTGTCAAGGATAACCCCTGAGATTGCATATCATGAACACAGATTCAAGCCAGTCACCTTCATAGGCAACACAGGGATATAAAGGCTGAAGTTTAACACCCCTGCAAGTGGGATGAACCACCAAGGCTAGGGTCATGGCTTGCCAGAACAGCTCAGATGTTTAGCAGGATTAATAACCAAAATCAATATAAAAAAATCTGCAGCCTCAACCGCTTTACAAACCCAAGATAGGATTCTTGAGGATTTTGTAAGTGCACAAGGCAACAAGTCCTTCATATCGGTTTTCATAAAAAAATGCATAAGCAGCATAACATCAGATAAAGTGCAAATCTAGAAATATTTCACCTTTTATGCTCAGTCTTGGCAGTACCGAGCTGGGGCCAATTACCAAATATCAAACAATGAAGCAATCTAGGTCTGCCATAAAGGAACCAGAGACAAAAAGTCCAGAGGGGAGGAAAAAAAAAGGGGGGTACAGCTATGTGTCATCAGCATTGCAGTAACACTGCATTTTGGTTCCTAATGAGATCCGCTAGGAGCAGCAAAACATGAAAATACCACCACCCAGAATCAAAACCAGTGGGACAGTAGTCAAGAGAGACGCAAGAGGAACTGCTGTCTAAAACAATCCACCATTAAGTAAGTGATGGGGCAGGAAGCAAACTACTCCAAAACAATTCCTGTGGTGCTGTGGTGCTTGACTAAATCTAGAAGGTTTTTATGGTCTACCATAACAAACCGCTGTTATCAGCTCAAGGAGGATGAGTACCAAGTAACACCTGTGATCCTGAGCCATGAGTAGGCTAATAAACCCTGACAATGGCAGTCTCAGTACAGCGACAGGTCCAGAAATCAGACTGAACAGCACAGTGCCAGTGTTTACCAAGGTATGAACTGATGTGCATTGTAAGCTACATTCTCCAGGACCTTTTTAATAAAGTAGTATACAAGACAATAAATACAATAATATCAGAAAGAAATGAAGGTTTCTTCAGAATCAGAACTAAGACAGTCTTCTGAAAAGGCTCCAAAGAGACAGAGATAATCTTGTACAGAAAAGTACCCAATATGACCAGGCAAAATATAAATTGGTGGCATAAGCATTAAGACCACAGGTTGCCCGAAGCATACCTAAAATTAAGTAATCGATCTTGTCCTAGTCAAACTCAGATCAAGAGCCAAGGGAATTACACGCCAAATCACAGCAATCCTCAGGGACTACTATATGCACATTATCAAACCATGAAGACTGAAGTGGTATGTTTGCATTCATCTGATGAAAACTGCCTTCTGGGTGGCAGAGAGGCTGTGGTGATCACACTTTCAGCACCCTAAAAGGCAGCTATCAGCCTGTTAGCTGCAGCAACGATCTCACTGGATGGGAATACTACCTTTACATAGGCAACCCTTGATTGGCAAAGCGTGCAATGGCACTCCAACCTTCAGAAAAGGTTACAGCTCATTGCCATACCAAGGTTCATGACCCACAGAGTGATTCATACCAAGGTTCATGACCCACAGAGTGATTAAGTGAATAAAACAAGGGGCAACGAGATACACATAGGTAGTCTAGGCTGAATAATAGGTGAAGAATGAGCCACCACTGAACAGAGCACCCTGGGGTGGGAAGGTTTTTCCTGTAGTCCACCACTTCAAAACTGGGGGAGGCCAGGGGAGTTCCATCACTAAATGACTTGAGCTATAGTTCGACCAGGAGAGTAGCTCCACCACCAGGCTGTGTACCATTTCTGTGTGACAACCGTTAAAAAGTTCCCTTATTATGGTATGCCTGAAACAATGGGCTGGGAAAGGTAACCAAATCCCCTCACAATATATATAAATTTTCTAGGAAGAGTCAGACTGCCCATTGACATACCTACTGAAAGTCACGCAAGCCAGCCAGCTTGAGCCAGTCAAGATGAAGTCAAAGTCATCTCAACTCTTGGGGGAATGCCCTCATACGATGGGGGGATAGCAGATGAGGTTGCTACAATTTGTGCTTACACCTAGTATGAAGTTCTCTGCAGACAGCTGGGAAAGATGCAGTGAAGAACAGCACATCACCATCTCAACCCTGATCCTGCTTGCATGCAGAATCTGAACAGACTCCTGGCCCTAGTCACTGCCAAAGGTAGACCAATATTATTAATCCACATCTCCTTTATGATCATGATGTCATAATTCTGCAAGAGGGCAGAAACAATAGTCAGCATAGAGACAGGAGTACATTAGAGTACAGCACCCAGTTATGGGCCAGGGGCAGTATGTTCCTGCCATCTACTTTTAGGTGCTACTAGGAACAGTGGGTACATATTGTGATGTGACAGGATGTGGAACAGCAGGGTTATTTCTTCAAGTCTTGATGAGAGGAAGCCAACCCTATTAGCCTATCTGTATCTACTCAGAGACCTTTTAAACTCAAGCAAACATTATGATTGTTATACTTTTTCAGGATGTGATGTCTGCAGTAATGAAAACTTGTCAGGGAAATATTGGCAGTCAAAGTAAAAGACAAAGTGGTCCCCTGTCACAATTATGTAACAAACAGAAGTTAAATGACTTAGGGAAAATGGATGTTGTCACAATGTACAAGCTATGAATGACCAAATACCCCATACACAAATGTCAGGATGCAACTGAGTGACAGATCTTGAAAAACTAAAGCAATACAGATCACAGAAATATGGCAAATGCAAAACAGAGCCAAGACAGAACACAAACAAAATTTTGTTTCTACACAGTCAAATGTGAAGGTAAATGTAATAAGAAAATTAACACAGCAAGGCTCACAATGTGTGATGGTCACCACTCACCCTCTGGTCTCCTGATGCATTAGGCACATGGTGTGTGATTCTCACCACCTTCTTGTTAGTCTGCCTTGCTGATATCTTAGGCTCCTAACTTAAGATACCTACCACTTATCCAGCTGGACTCCCCTCCTGCTCTTCAACCATTTGTAATGGTCCAGGGTATAGTATGCTCACCAGTCATCCTGCTGGTTTTTCGTCTCAACACCCAAGGTCCTTGGTGTGTGATGTTCACCACTGCTCCTGCCATACCTCTCAACCGTCCCGAATTACTCTGTTTTTACAGAGTTATGGGGTCCAAATGATGGGGTGTCACGATTCCCAAGTGACACCCCATCATTTCCAATTTTTTCCACTTTAATTTTACATTTCACGCTATTTTGCCGACGTCATCACGAGCGCGATGACGTCAGTGCTGTCGGTGCTACCAGACTATCAGAATGGAGCTCTGCTCACATTTCTGGCTAGGCTGTTCAAGCAGGCTTCTGTTCAAATGCCGGCTGGGCTGAAAGACAGTTATGCTGCTGCTTTTGTTCATCAGTAAGGAAGTTTTTTGCAGATTTTGTTCTTCCAATGCATTCAGAACTTCATGGAGCTTAAGGTGAAAGGCAGTTATGCTGCTGCTTTCGTTCAAAGGTAAGGAAGTTTTTTGCTGCTTTCGTTCTTCAAATGCGTTTGTGGAGCCTATCATTTTATGTGGAGCTTAAGGTGTGTGCCTGTGTGTGAAAATGCCCCCATTATAATACACCTGGTGGCTAGAGGTACTCCGGCTCAAATCCTGTACCCTGGGTATAGGATAAAAAAGAGCCTTATGTCCCTAGCCACCACTTGTGAATTTTTTTTGTTCTGTTCCTCAAAATCTGTGGTTTCAAGATGTTTGTGAGTTGTGACAAATCACTGAAGGTTGAATTTATTTACAGGCATTTGAATTTCAGACTTCATATTCTTCAAATGGCAACAAAAACCTTTTATTCTAGCAATTTTCTAAGTTTATAAGATCAGTATTTGAAATGTGTACCTATTTTGGAGCAGCTGTATTTCCCCATTGTTGGCTTTGTCCAGGTTTTTTGTGCTAAGAGTTGAGAGCTATAGGCTAGCCTATGGTGAGAAGTGAGAAATGAATTCTGTATTCCTCTATTAGCGTTGGCCAGGTTTTTTTGTGCCAAGAGGTTGAGAACTATGGTGAGAAGTGAGAACTGGATTCACTAAATGATAGCCATTTAAGTTTCAGTCTTCCTAACTTTTGAGAAGTAAGCTGCTGATTTGGCATAATGGTATGTTGCTCTGACTGTAGTGCACAGAGTCCTGTGTTCAAGACTTGCCAGTGAAACGCATGGTGGTAATACATTTTATTCTAGCAACTTTCCAAAATTACACAAGCAATATTTACAATGTCCCTGGTTTTTGGCCTTTCGTCCCCTCCAAAAAAAATTAAATTGAAAATAAGTGTAAGAAGCTGTGTGTGTGTGTGTGTGTGTGTGTGTGTGTGTGTGTGTGTGTGTGTGTGTGTGTGTGTGTGTGTGTGTGTGTGTGTGCGCGTGTAAGTAGACTTTTATGATGGAAATGTTTTGAACTGGGCAGTTGTCATTACTGGTTCATGAATTTTGTTTCATGGTCTACTAAAAAAATGTTCAAACAATAAATTTAAAATGTGCTCTAAGTGTGCTGTATTATACAAGGAATATAATTTAGCAATTTTTTAAGTTTATAAGATCAGTATTTGAAATGTGCCCCTACTTTGGGGCTGTATTTCCCCCATTATTGGCTTGTCCAGGTTTTTTGTGCTACGGGTTGAGAGCTATGTCGAGAAGTGAATTCTGTATTCCCCCATTATTTGCTTTGTCCAGGTTTTTTGTGCTATATGTGCTAAGAGGTTGAGAACTATGGTGAGAGGTGAGAACTGAATTAATTAAATGATATAGCCATTTAAGTTTCAGTCTTCCTATCTTTTGGGGAAAAAAGCTGCTGATTTGGCATAGTGGTATGTTGCTCCGACTGTAGTGCACAGAGTCCTCTGTTCAAGACTTGGCAGTGAAATGTATGGTGGTACCAACATTTTATTATAGCAACTTTCCAAAATTATACAAGCAATGTTTAAAATGTCTGCCTGGTTTCTGGCCTTTTGCCCCCCCCCCCCCAAAAAAAAACTTAAAATTGAAAATAAGTGTAAGAAGCTGTGCAAGACGCCTATGCCTTACACTACTGTCATTCTATTTTTATATGTATATTGTGTGTGTGGGAAGTAGACTTTTATGATGGAAATGTTCTGAATTGGGCAGTTTTGTCATTATTGGTTCATACATTGTTTCACTGCCTACTGAACAAATGTTCAAATAATAAATTTAAAATGTACTCTAAGAACTGTGCTGTATTATACAAGGAATATAATTTACCGAAGTCAGGAAGGTGCATCAAAGCACACATGTATGTTTTTTTGTTTTGTGCGCAAGGGGCCAATAATTTGAAAACAGCCCAAAGGTAATCTTTATCCACCACTGGCATTGTCTTTGGATGTGGTGTAGGTTTCAATGCTATTTTAATGAATGTGAGCTTCAAGGGCAGAAGAGTTTTAATGCCAAATCTATTTTCATTGTGAGAGAGTATTGCTTTAAAAGATATCTATTGGTGTTTGTGCATTGTGCTGTGTAAAAATAAAATCCAAATCATTGTAGAAGTAAAGCAGTATGCACACATTGGTGTTTATGGTAAATGGGGCGAAATAGCCAGGTAATGGGACACTGGAATAGCTGCAAGGGGACTCTGGTGCCATATTTTGGTTGTCTGTTCTTCAGTTTGCATTTGAAATCTGGTATCCCACAATTCCATTGGAGTGGGTGGGGTTACATAATTATGTATGCAAATTTTATGTTAAACAGTGTACAGATTTGTACCCACTTTTCATGGGCCTTGTCCAGATTTTTGATGTTTCCAGTTTGAGAGGTATGGCTCCTGCTGGTCACCTGATGCCTTAGTCACAGGGAGTGTACTTTCTCACTGCCCTCCCCATTGTTCTCCCTGCCTAATTCAGCAGATACACGGAGGATGCTCACTGCTCTGTTGCTTGTTTCCCCCGTCATGATGCATTAGTCTCTCTGTGTGTGATACTGCTCGGTAACCCTGCTAGTCTCCCAGCTTGATGCATTAGTCTCATGATTTTCAAGACACCGGTAGGGGAAGAGATGAGCCTCAATATCTCATCAATATCGCAGGCGTGTGAAGCTTTGTAGACATCTATTTTATTATTCAGGGTGTGCAATGTTCTCCAGTTCCCCCAGCTACCCTCCTGTTTTGATACCTTAAAAGAGAAGTGTATGCAATGTTCTGCAACCTCCTTGCCAGCCTTCACTCTTGACTTGTTGGGGTCCCTGTGTATGATCCTCTGTATGTTTCTGAACTCCTGTCATTCCTGGTATTTCAGATTCTAGACTTTCGCCCATCACTCTTGATGTTGCCGTTCGGGTGTTTTGTACACTGCATTCTCACTGCCACAATTCATTCATAGCATTCCATACTAAGGTCTGCAATTTTCTGCACTCTCTTCTAGCCTTCAGTCTCAAAACACTAGGCCCAAGGTGTGCTGTGCTCTATCTTCTGTAATGTATCAGGTTCAGAGTGCTCTAACCTCTCTCTAAAAGACTTAGAATCTTAAAGGGTCAGACTCAGAAATTTCACTAGTTATCAGGCTAGCAAAGCAGACTCGACACCCTAAAACCTGCAATTAATCAATAATCCATTTGGTGCCTTATCAAAGTCCATCTCCTTGGGATTTGATAATTTCCTTGACCCTAGATAAACAGTACATACATAC